>NC_057805.1:351502166-351507230 GCF_018294505.1 Triticum aestivum | reverse complement strand
TCGGTTTGGGGACGAGCAGATCGACAAGATACCAAGAAGGCAAGTTGAAAAGAGAGGAAAATGCACACATAATAGATGGAATAGTTAATCCATCATTGCACTAAAATCTGATAATCAGAACTAGGGAAATGCTAGTGCACGAACTATTATTAGGAGAAAAAGTTATGTGCGTACTATGAAAAGCAGAGAGAGTAAGTGCTTTTCTAATTATTTCAAGAGAAATGATCGTTTATATACTCCATTGTTATCATTGGCATTTTTCAACACAAATGTTTATTAACATGGTGGTGACTTATTGCAAATTATCACCAACATAATGTAATGGTGCTGGTAATTCGAATGTGTTTGGTAATTTATGGTGAATAGTTTTTACAATATTTCAGGATCTAAATATTTTTTTCTTCAACTATTAGCCGGGTCACGTAATTGCATTTATTAGGAATTTTTAGTTGTGTTATATGTAGATTTAATTCTGCAAAAATGTTGCATTGATGTAAGTTGGTGTGTAGCATGTATACATGTGATATTTTCAATCATTAGTTTCACAAAGCTTGTTGGTATTGATACTTTGTTGTACTACCTCCGTCCTGGTTTATTGGTCTCCATGGTAATTAATGCCAAATTTTGATCATAAATTTAACTAACCAAATGTTCTTGCGTGTCATAAAAATTACATCATTGAAATCTATATTCAAATACGAATTCGACGATATAATTTTTGTTAACACGCACTAACATTTTATCAGTTAAATCTTTGGTCAAAATTTAACACAAATTACAAAAGGGACCAATAAATCAGGACGGAGATAGTATATAACTTAGTGAGTTATTTAGAGCTATTTGATTCATCTTTTTAGTGGGAGAGCTATTTGGTTCTAGATAATGTGCAACAGCCGTGATGTCCTTCGCTCACTTTCTTTTTGTGATTTTCTCTCATTTTTGTTGCCCTTGGCGATACATGAGAATTAAACTATCCAACTATACTAACATCAGTACCTACACAATACATAAAACAGCATCATAATCTAGTTAAAACCACCCGTACTCCACAACACAGGGTGGCATAGTATAGTACTCTGGTTAATTTGTTGAGTGGCCCTAGTATTATTGGCACTCCACGTCGTGTAGCCAGCTCTCTGCTGACTGCAGGCAGCGCCAAATAGCAACGGTCATTGACAACTCAGGCAATGCATGGTTTGGTAGCTAATGATTCCATTGTTTGGTGTGGTTTCCTTTCTAGATTCTGGAACCCATCTTGGACCATCCTTCTGGAAGTGTGCTACGAGCACTCCTGCTACGGATGCTTCTGGATCTCACCTTTCGGGTATGCGTGTCGCACGAACACAGTCTATCGCTCGGATATTTTAACTCCAGATGAAGCTAGAGCGGACATTTGGCAAGCTAAATGCCAAGGTTTTTTATTAGGCCAAATATGCCGCGATTAGCCCTCCGACATCGGACATGCAATAGAGTAGTAGCACACTAGTGATTGGGGCGCCACCCTGTGGCGCCGCTTGAGAGGAAGCTGTGCGCACATTTTCATTTAAAAAAATACATAGAGTCCTTGAGTCCCGCCTCCGTCTAAAAAACATCTCAAAAAAATATCCTCACCTTCATCTAAAAATATATATAAAAAAAGAAAAAAATACCACAACAGCCTACCAGCGAGTGCCACTTTGCATAATCATTCATTTAAAAAATATCAGAGGTCCTCATCTCTATCTAAAAAAATAGATTTTAAAAATAATTCACACCTTCATCTAAAAAAATTGTAAAAGATTTCTCACCGCGGCCAACCAGCTTGCGCCACGTGGCATAGCTGGTTGGCCGCCCTTCACGCGTAGCTTAATGGTTTTAATATCTGGTAGCTATTCCCTGTGTAATACTCCCTCCCTCTCTCCTAAAATAAGTATCTTTCAGGTAGTACAAAGTTCAGACACTTATTTTGGGGCGGGGGGATTAAAATGTAAGATGTTTTTACACCGACAATTCACCTAGGCCAATAGTTGTTTCGTGCCGACATACGAGAAGCTCGATAGGATACTCATGAATACCGAATGGGAGTTAAATGTGACGCCCCGGTTTCAATCGTACACTAATCATACACGCAAATATGTACGATCAGGATCAGGGACTCACGGTAAGATATCACAACACAACTCTAAAAATAAAATAAGTCATACAAGCATCATAATACAAGCTAGGGGCCTCGAGGGCTCGAATACAAGTGCTCAATCATAGACGAGTCAGTGGAATCAACAATATCTGAGTACAGACATAAGTTAAACAAGTTGTCATAAGATGGCTAGCACAAACTGGGATACAGATCGAAAGAGGCGCAAGCCTTCTGCCTGGGATCCTCCTAAACTACTCCTGATCGTCGTCAGTGGCCTGCACGTAGCAGTAGGCACCTCCGGTGTAGTAGGAGTCGTCGTCGACGGTGGCGTCTGGCTCCTGGGCTCCAGCATCTGGTTGCGACAACCAGGTATATAAAGGGAGAAAAAGGGGGAGGAAAGCAACCGTGAGTACTCATCCAAAGTAGTCGCAAGCAAGGATCTACATTACATATGCATGGGTATCGGTGTAAAGGGGCAATATCGGTGGACTGAACTGCAGAATGCCAGAATAAGCGGGGGATAGCTAGTCCTGTCGAAGACTACGCTTCTGGCAGCCTCCATCTTGCAGCATGTAGAAGAGAGTAGATGGTAAGTTCACCAAGTATCATCGCATAGCATAAACCTACCCGGCGATCCTCCCCTCGACGCCCTGTGTGAGAGCGATCACCGGGTTATATCTGGCACTTGGAAGGGTGTGTTTTATTAAGTATCTGATTCTAGTTGTCATAAGGTCAAGGTACAACTCTGGGTCGTCCTGTTACCGAGGATCACGGCTATTCGAATAGATAAACTTCCCTGCAGGGGTGCACCACATTACCCAACACGCTCGATCCCTCTGGCCGGACACACTTTCCTGGGTCATGCCCGGCCTCGAAATATCAACACGTCGCAGCCCTACCTAGGCACAACAGAGAGGTCAGCACGCCGGTCTAAATCCTATGCGCGCAGGGGTCTGGGCCCATCGCCCATTGCTCACCTGCATGTTGCGAGGGCGGCCGGAAGCAGACCTAGCCTCCCTAATACAAGAGCAGGCGTTCCAGTCCAATCCGGCGCGCGCCGCTCAGTCGCTGATGTCAAGAAGGCTTCGGCTGATACCACGACGTCGAGTACCCATAACTGTGCCCGCGTAGTTGGTTAGTGCGTATAGGCCAGTGGCCAGACTCAGATCAAATACCAAGATCTTGTTATGCGTGTTATTTTGAAGCAATCGCGGACGCCGACCAGGGGCCAGGCCCACCTCTCACCTAGGTGGTCTCAACCTGCCCTGTCGCTCCGCCACAAAGTAACAGTCGGGGGCCGTCGGGAACCCAGGCCCACCACTACCGGGATGGAACGACCTGTCCTTTCAGCCCCCACATCGGAATCACTTGCGGGTACTCTACGAGCCGACCCCACTTTGGTCACATCATGTATATGTATAATGTGTATGTAAGTATATACCCGTGATCAGCTCCCGAGTGATCACGGCCCGATAGTATAGCATGGCATACGGACAAGAATGTAGGGCCACTGATGATAAACTAGCATCCTATACTAAGCATTTAGGATTGCAGGTAAGGGTAACAACTGTAGGAACAATTACAGGCTATGCAACAGAATAGGATTAACCGAAAGCAGTAACATGCTACACTACTATAATGTAAGCAGTAGAGAGAAGGAATGGGCGATATCTGGTGATTAAGGAGGGGGGCTTGTCTGGTTGCTCTGGCAAGGAGGGGTCGTCAACACCGTAGTTGAACTGGGGGTCGCCGGCAGTCTCGGGATCTACCGGAAAGAAGTAACGGTGGGGGAACACAATAAATAACAGAGCAATCAAAAGCATCACAAAGCAAGACATGGCAATACACAGCGCTAGGGGTGACCTAACGCAATGCTAGGCGATATAGGTGAAGGGGGGAAACATTCGGGAAAGTATCCCCGGTGTTTCGCGTTTTCGGACAGTTGAACCGGAAGGGGAAAGTTGCGTGTTCGCTATGCTAGGATGTGTGGCGGTCGAACGGGCTACGTATCCGGATTGGTCTCGTCGTTCTGAGCAACTTTCATGTACAAAGTATTTTCATCTGAGTTATGGATTATTTTATATTAATTTGTAAAGATTTAATTCATTTTCTGGATTAATAGATTAATTTAATCAAAAGCAATTATGATGTCATCATGACATCAGCATGACGTCGGCGGTCAAAGTTGACCGTTGACCAGTCAAACTGACACATGGGTCCCGCATGTCATTGTCTAAGACTAACTAATCATGTTAATTAGACTAACTAAGTGATTAGGTTAATTCATTTTAATTAGATTAGTTAAACATGATTAATTAACTTAATTAACTCATTGATTAATTAATTAATTACTAATTTCTTTATGGTAACATTTTTTTAATCGTTCTGGGCTGTGAGCCCCGACTGTCATTGGCCAGAAGGCCTAACGGGCACATGGACGCACGGGTACCCGACCCGAGCGAAGCCCAAGTGGGCGCGGGCGCCGGAAGTGGCCGCCGACGCGGTAGTGGCCCGTAGTGCTGGAGGCAGGGCAGCACAACGGAGCGGTAGCGGCGAGGCCGCGCGGGGAGTGAGTAGGGGCGGGCGAGGCAGAGAGGCCTCAGCTTGGCAAGGTGTTGGGTGCGGGCTGCATGCGGCCAGGCGAGGCGGGGACGGAGCGACAACAGCGGCAGGCGAGCGGGGCGCGCACGGGGAGGCGATGGGCAACGACAGCGAGCGCGGTGGGGCGGTGCGCGTGCGTGCGTGCGCGATGGACGGCCAACGGGCACGCGGCGCGGGCACGAACGGCGCAAGGCTGACGCGGCGGTGGAGGCATAGGGGGAAAAGGGGAGGTGCGGCGCCTCACCGACGGTTGTAGGGAAATGGCAGTGGGCGCGGGGAGGAGGACGGGGACGACGGTGAGCGACGACGGGGATGAGGCGACTAGGTCGAGGGAGGTTCGGTGACGG
>NC_057805.1:351494773-351501787 GCF_018294505.1 Triticum aestivum | reverse complement strand
CGGGGGCGGGCGCGCTGGCGGGGGTGGGGTCCGGCGCAGGGAGCGTGGCGGCGCTGGAGAAACGAGAGGGAGTGGGGAGGGAATCGTGCGGGAGGAGTGGGGGAAGTGGGCGTGGTTCGGGGGGTTAAGGTTTCGTGTTGGGGAGGGCCATATAGGCCAGGGGGACTGGGCCGGCTTTGGCCAGCTGGGCCATTTGGCCCAGTGGAGGGGGGCCTTTTAATTATTATTATTTTTTACGGTTTTGTGAAAGTGCGTTATATCGACTAGAGGAGGGGTGAATAGGCGATTTTTATGAATTCTTCACTGACGAATTTGCTAGTGAGGAAATTCCTTAGCGAAGAACTACTTGCAGCGGAATAAGTACTCAGAAGTAAACATAACAGAAGACAAGCATAGTCATCATGATGAAATGAAGACAAGCACAGAGTACAGAAAGCGTAATCACAGGATAACACAGGATGAAGACAAACAGACTGAAGAAATTGAACTGAGGAAATTGAGAAAGTCTTCAGTCAAAGTCTTCAAACACAGATATGACAAGCACACAACACAGTAATGAGGAAATGAAAGAGTTGAGGAAATAGAACCAGTAGGCTTGGTGAAGACAATGATTTGGTAGACCAGTTCCAACTGCTGTCTCAGTTGTACATCTGGTTGGAGCGGCTAGGTATTTAAACCTGAGGACACACAGTCCCGGACACACAGTCCTCACCGTATTCTCCTTGAACTAAGGTCACACAGACCTCGTCCAATCACTCGTGGTAAGTCTTCAGGTGACTTCCGAACCTTCACAAACTCGGTCACTCGGTGATCCACAATTCCTCTTGGATGCTCTAGACCATGACGCCTAACCGTCTGGAAGAAGCACAGTCTTCAAAGGTAACAAGCGTCGGATCCACGCAGGATCAATCTCTTCAGTGATGCTCAATCACTTTGGGTTTGTAGGTGTTTGGGTTTGGGTTTGGGTTTTCCTCACTCGATGATTTTCGCTCAAAGTCCTCGGAGGATGGGATGCTCTCAAATGACAAGTGTCAGTTTCTCTCGGAGCAGCCAACCAGCTAGTGGTTGTAGGGGGCGGCTATTTATAGTCTAGGGAGCAGCCCGACATGATAAGACATAAATGCCCTTCAATGATATGACCGTTAGGTGGGTAGATATTTTGGGACACCTGGCGCATAGCACAGCAACGGTCGGATATTTGAGGCTCAAATTCCTCAGGGCTATAATGTTCCTCACCGTGTAGGCAATCCGCACTGGCGAATTCCTAACTCCTCAGTCAGAACAAATTCCTCAGAGACCAGAAGAACTTCGTCTCTGTCACTGAAGAATATGACTGAACTGTATGAGATTTCCAATGGTTTCACTCGAAGGGATTGGTAGGTGTAGGATTTTGAGTTGAGCATCACATGGAAATTTTTCCTTAGTATTTCCTTGACCCCCTTTAACAGTACGGTGTTTTCTATGACTCGAGAAAGAGAAAATGAAACTACGAAAACAAAAGTCTTCACGCTTCATGTTCCTCGAATGAATACCAAGTCTTCAAGGTCACACCAATTTCTTCACTTTCAAAGTCTTCAGAAAGTCTGCAAAAATCCAAAGTCCTCAGTCGAAGAACTTCATTTTTAGGGGTCGACTTTCTCTGTAAATATCAAACTCCTCATAGACTTATAGTCATGTGTACACTCACAAACGCATTAGTCCCTTAACCTATAAGTCTTCAATACACCAAAATCACTAAGGGGCACTAGATGCACTTACAATCTCCCCCTTTTTGGTGATTGATGACAATATAGGTTAAGTTTTCAACGGGGATAAGCATATGAAGTGTAAATACTGATATTGAGGAATTTGATTGTAAGATATAGAAGAACTCCCCCTGAAGATGTGCATAGTGAGGAATTTGCTTTTGAAGCAATGCACACTTGAAGAGTTGAATCATGGAGATCTCCCCCTATATCTTGTAATTCATACACGCATTTGACATATAATATGAAGAATTTGAAATGCATGATGAAATATGGTGACTGATGTAATTCAGCATGCGTGCAATAACATTAACGAGGAATAAGCATGCAGCAAAATCACAGAAAAAGTATCAGGCCACCATAGAGTCTAAGTTTACAACTCGATCCAGCAAAGTCTTCAAAAGAACGAGAGTTGCAACTTAGAAAAAAACGCACATATAAGATAGACCCGCTTGAAGACTAACTCAAATTTCTCCCCCTTTGTCATTGAATGACCAAAAGGATCGAAAATGAGGACTAACGCCCCTGAAGAATATCAAGTTGATGAAGGAGCGCCAGCGTTGTTGGGGTCGTTTGTTGATGTAGGGCCTGCCGCAGTGTCGTCCACGTCTTCATGCTCATCGGTGTCGCGCGATGAAGAATAGGAGCTGGCCACCAAGGAAGGAACCTTGACTTTCTTGTATTTCTTTGGTGGAGGTGCAGACCAGTCAAAATCTTCCTTGAGACCCATGTTCTTTAGTTCTTCTTCACCATATACATGTGACAGAATAGCCCAGGTGCGATCGAAGACTTCATGGAGGTAGTAATGGTTTTTCTTCACTGCATTATGTGTAGCAGTCATGTTGTGAAGAATTGAACCAAACTGACGCTTAACCCATTTGTGGTTTTGATCCACCTTCTGGTGAACACTTAGCAGAAGTTCACGATCAGTCATCACACGAGGAGTAGTAGCTTGAGGATTTGGCTTGGAGGCATGGGCAGCAGAATCATGAGTGGCAGAGTCATCATTGGTGGAATAAGATGCAGCCTTGCGAAACAGACCATCCAATGGACGAATGCCTTCATCAATAACAGCTGGTCCTTGCCCTTTTCATCAGCTGAGGAATAGGTCCGCTTGAGGACTTCAATCGGGGGCAAGTAGCTGAGGTGGTTCTGAAAATCAGCTTTGTAGTTTAGTGAAGACCTTGTCCTGAGGAATCTCATGATCCAGGGTGCATAAGGCTTCAGCTCAAACGATGAAAGTGCAACATTTGCCAGAGTCCTCATGAAGAAATCGTGATAATTGACAGGAATGCCATGAATGATGTTGAATACCAGATTCTTCATGATGCCAACAATTTCCTCATCAGATGAGTCGTGGCCTTTGATTGGACTCATAGTCTTCGTCAGAATGCGATAGACTGTCCTTGGTACATACTGCAATTCCTTCACAAAGAATTTTGTCCTTGAGGCTTGACCAGGCTTCAATGGCTTCATCAGCACTTGCATATAGTGATCTGTAAGCTCAGGCTCTTGGTGCATGCAACGAGCTCCTTCAGGTGGAGGACTGATGGGCAGGGCGTGAAGTAATTCAGTGGTGAGTGTTTTCGGTCATCCAGTCCAAAACCCAGGAGTTCACATCGTCAACATCTCCTGTGATGTGCAAAGTTCCGTAGAATTGAAGAATGAGTTCTTCATTCCAATCAACTATGTCTGTGCAAAAGTTGAGGAGGCCTTTGTCATGAAGCACACTGAGGACAGGTGTGAAGCATGGCAGTGATTCCATGTCCACATGAGGAATATGCTCGTGGTCGAAGACTTTGTCCTTATTGAAAAGCAGTGAAGAATAGAAGTTGGCCTGGCTGGCGGTCCAGAAGCGCTTCCTTCTAAGACGAGCAGAATCATAGGGATTGTAGTCAGTGAAGAACACGTGCTCGCCAAAGAAATCATCAGCCTTGAATTTCTGCTTCTTTGAGAATGGATCCTTTGACTTGGGCTGGGGAGTGTCAGTCAATTGCATGATCACCTCAGGAGTCGCAATCTCAGGTTCTTCAGACTGAGGAATTTCAGCTTCTACTCCAGTGACAGCCTGGGTCTTCAGTTCTTCATTTAAATTTTCTTTAGCACTAGTGGCTGGAATTTCTTCATGGACAGACTGTGTAGCATGAGGTTCATCAGATCCCATTTGAACTGTAGTTGCTGGGGACTGAGAAATTTGTTGCAATGGTGCGAAGAGTTGGGGTGCTGACTTTCCCAAAAGTCATCATTCAGCACAGGTGTGGTACAGCCAATGTCCACATCTTCATCTTCCATTTCTTCAACGCCGGCCTCTTCAGCAGTAAACTGAGGCATATGCGAGGAAACAGCTGGAGTTGAAGGGATTTCATCCACTTCAATTTCTTCATCCATCTGCTCTGACGTAGCAACAGAAGGATTTTCTTCGTCAGATCCGCTAGGGATCACATATTCTTCATCAAAAGGGACAATTTCCTTTGATGGCATGGTTGAGATAGGAACAACATCAATAGGGTTTGCAAATGAGCTGGTCATAGACTTCATTTTCTTCGGAGCCGAAGAATCTGAAGAAGCTGATGCTTTCCTTTTCTTCACTGCTGCACGCTCTGCAGCCTTGGTCTTCTTCACATATGATGCAGATGGAAGGATTGGAGTTGGAGTAGGCGCAGGAGGAGCAAAGGAATGTGGTTGATTTTCTTCAGGCACAACTGATGCAGTTGCCCTGACCTCTTCAGTTTCTTCAGGCGCACCTGATGCAGTTGCCCTGACGTCTTCAGTTTCTTCAGGCGCACCACTAGTGGATGCCCTGGCAATTTCATGAGCGGCTGGAATGCAGTCATCAGCCCTGGAACTCACATTTTCTTCAGCAGCCTGAATGTCATCAGCAGTGCTGGCATGTTCTTCAGTCGGCTGAGTAGATGCTTCAGCCTGAGGAATTTCTTGTTGCGATGGGGCTGCAACATTGGAGGTGAACTTCTCAGTCAGTTTTACAAACCTGACCTTGGCTCCTTGCCAATCAGCATAGTAAGCATTGAAATCATCACTGAGGACTTTGATTTCAGACTGGAATTTCACAAGATCATCAGTTGTCATAGAGACAACGTTGTTCTTCAGGAATTTTTCCTTCCTGTACTGCACTTTCTTGATCTGCCTGGCCTTCTCATATTTCCATTTTTCTTCTTGGATGAAGGCAGTCAGCATATGACTTTGGCCAGGAGTCAGCTTGAAGTCAGGCATAGGAGTATTTGGGTCCTTGTGCTAGAGATCAATGTAGTCAAGGATCAACTTTGGATCCAAAAGTAGAGGCACATTTGTGCCCTTGGCTCTAGCGGCCCTGACTTGCCTATCTCTGATGATTTCAGCAAGTTCTTCATCATCAGCTTCGTCTTCATCAGACGGCACTTGGAAGGCGACCTGCTTCTTGTGAGGACTTGGGCGAGAGCCTCGTCCAGCAATGGCCTTTGTCTTCAGCAGAGAGGGTCCAGTTGAAGAATTTGGTGCAGCTGAGGAACTAGCAGAAGCTCCTGAGGCAATAGAGATGCCTGTCGTCCTTTGGCACGTGGCAAGATGCACAGGTGCTGAGGACTTTGTTGGAGCAGCTGAGGACTTTGGAGGAGGAGCTGAGGACTTTGGAGGAGCAGGAGCAGCGTGAGGAATTGGCCGTGAGGGCTTTGAGGATTCTGGCCGTGAGGGCATTGCTGAGGAACTCGGCCTTGAGGGCATTGAAGGTGAAGCACTTGATTTGTGCGCAGGCTTCTTTGCCATGGATTTCTTCGGCTTGACAGAGGCCTCAGCGGCGGCAGCAGCAGAGTCTTCATTGAATTTCCTCACTGCTTCTCTGGCTTGTCTAGCCAGCTTGGCCTGGCGCTTGGCCCATTCATTAGGATAATCCTCACCGCGCTTGAGGCTGGTGGGATCCGCTTCTTGGCCAGGTGCCAACGGAGGTCTTGGGCATGAAGGATTTAGAGCGAATTTCTTCATGTATTTGGGAGTAACATATCTGTACTCCCTCCACTCTCTTGCCCATGTCCTTTCTATCCTCTGTATGCGCACCTTGCGCCGATTCTTGTCCTCTTTTCCAAATTTAGCCTCATCAGGTGTGCAATAATCCTTGTATATATCATCAGGGATTTCAAAGGCAGTATTACTTTCAGGCCTCTTTCCTCCTTTCTGTGGCTTCTTTCCATCAGCCATTTTCTTCAGTTGAGGAATTTGAACAATTGAATTCTCTGAAGAAGTATGCAACTTTTCTTCGAGGAACGCTGCAAATGAGTTAAGTTGATGAGAACCTAGTGATTCACCAGCGGACATGAGTACCTATGAATAGAGTATAGTTGCGAGGAATTTGGAGAGGTCATATGCGTTCTCAGAAGGTTTTGTAAAAAGAACAAGTTTGAGGAATTTGACCAGACGAGTCTTGAAGAATTTCACTAAGTGTTCTTTGTCTTAGGTTCCAGAGTTGTATAGATCGAAGATCCACACAATTGAGGAATCTTGAAGAAAAATTATTGCTTAGAGAAACGAATCAAGAACAGATGATATGTGAGGTGTTTAGTGTGTGAGGATGTGAAGAAAAACACCTTTGAAGATTTTGTGGAAATCATTTGAATCAAGGAGGGCAGTAAAAGTAACTTTTAATTACCCTGAACGAAGAACACGACGAACTGTGAGGTAGAGATGAGAAGTTCGTGTGTGCAGATCTTCCATGCCCTAACTCGGCGGAGGAAGACAGCTACGGCGGCGGCGAAATGAAGATTTCCGTGGCCGGCGCGAGTACGACGGCGACGAGGTCGAGGCAGTGAAGCTCTTCCTCACCGGCGACGATGAAGTAGCGGCGGCGCTAGGGTTTGAGAAGCTCGAGCTGGAGAGAGGTCGAGCGGAGTAAAGGAAGTGAGGAAGGGGAAGGGGGATTTATAGCCATGGTGAAAAACTGTTCGCCCGAAGAATTTGGACGAACGTGCCCCTGACCCTTCTCATTCGCTTGACATGTGTCACCCACGTACTGAGAGGTGGAGATCGTGTTAGATCATGGGTGAATAAATAAGTATTTCGAGGGATGCGGAACGGTTTGAGCGGCAAAGCCGAAAATTTGGATAAGATAAGTTTTAACGTTCCGTTCGCAAATTCTTCAGCTGACAAGGACACAGTGAAGATCTTGAACGAGTTTCAAATAGAACGCACATGAAGAATTTGTGAATAGATTGGGTTGAGTTTAGCATAGAGGGGAAGGGTCCGATCACATTCACTTAGCAGAAAAACCAACTTGAAAAATTAG
>NC_057805.1:351268650-351494467 GCF_018294505.1 Triticum aestivum | reverse complement strand
AGCTAATGAAGAAAAATGACGGAAACAGTGAAGACAATGCAAAGTTGAAGAAATTGAACAACTGAGGAATTTCAAAACTGAGGAAAAACTCAAATTGAAGATTTTCAACTTTGGTGGTGGCGTGACCCACCGGATAAGAATGATGATTTCAGACACCGCGTATAATTGTCGTAGGGTTCTGAGGATCAAATTCTTCGTTAATTTCTTCACACTTAGAGTGTTATTCTTCATTGATTGAAGAAAAACGTTTCTTCATGTGTTGCACATCTAAGTCATCAATTTTTCATAAGTGTTAGGATGAGTGTTCTTTTCAAAGAATATTCGAAGATTCTAGGATATATAGCTCACACCGTAACTTGCTAAATCTCTTCTCATCCAAGGGCTTTGTGAAGATATCGGCTAGCTATTCTTCAGTCTTCACATGCTCAATAGAAATGTCGCCCTTCAACACATGATCACGAAGAAAATGATGACGAACCTGAATGTGCTTTGTCTTCGAGTGATGAACTGGGTTGTGAGCAATCTTGATGGCACTCTCATTGTCACAGAAGAGAGGCACATTCTTCACGTTGACGCCGTAGTCCTTGAGAGTTTGCTTCATCCATAGCAATTGAGCACAGCAAGAACCAGCAGCAATGTACTCAGCTTCAGCAGTAGACAGTGATACGTAGTTCTGTTTCTTCGAGGACCAACAGACCAAAGATCGTCCGAGGAAATGACATGTACCAGATGTTGACTTGTGGTCCACACGATCACCAGCATAGTCAGAGTCAGAATATCCAATGAGATCAAAAGCCGAGCGCTTGGGGTACCATAATTCAAGTGTTGGTGTGTGAGCTAGATATCGAAGAATATGCTTCACAGCCTTATGGTGTGATTCCTTTGGTGTAGCTTGAAATCGGGCACACATGCAAACACTAAGCATAATGTCTGGCCTAGATGCACATAAGTACAATAAAGAACCAATCATGGAGTGGTATACCTTATGATCGAAGTCAATACCATTTTCATCAGTGCACAGATGGCCATTTGTGGGCATAGGAATTTTGACACCTTTGCAATCTTGCATGCCGAATTTCCTCAGTACATCCTTGAGGTATTTCTCCTGAGATATGAATATGCCATTGCGCTGTTGACGAATTTGAAGACCTAAGAAGAATTTCAATTCTCCCATCATAGATATTTGATATTCTTCACTCATCATATAGGCAAATTCATCACTATAACGTTGGTCAGTACAGCCAAAGATAATATCATCAACGTATATTTGGCACACAAACAGTTCACTATCATAAGATTTAATGAAAAGAGTAGGGTCGAGTGAACCGGGTTTGAAGCCTTTCTTCATGAGGAATTCCTTCAAAGTATCATACCACGCCCGAGGGGCCTGCTTGAGGCCATAGAGGGCCTTATTGAGTCTGAAGACTTTGTCAGGATGCTTTGGATCTTCAAAACCTGGGGGTTGAGCAACATATACTTCTTCCTCAAGCTTACCATTGAGGAATGCACTTTTCACATCCATTTGATATAAAGTGATATCATGATGGTTAGCATAAGCAAGTAATATGCGAATAGCCTCAAGTCTAGCAACAGGTGCAAAAGTTTCATCGAAATCAATTCCTTCAACCTGTGTGTAGCCTTGAGCTACAAGCCGAGCCTTATTCCTCACCACAAGGCCATTTTCATCTTGCTTGTTGCGGTAGATCCACTTTGTGCCAATGATATTATGCTTGCAAGGATCTGGACGTTTGACCAGTTCCCAGACGTTATTGAGCTCAAACTGATGTAGTTCTTCTTGCATGGCCTGAATCCACTCAGGCTCCAGAAATGCTTCATCTACCTTAGTGGGCTCTGTGATAGGGACAAAAGCATAGTGCCCACAAAAGTTAGATAAATGTGAAGCTTTTGAGCGTGTCAGAGGACCTGGTGCTTCAATGTCATCGATGATCTTTTCAACTTGCACTTCTTTTACAACGCGAGGATGAGCTGGTTGTCGTCGAGGAATTTGATCAGCATTTTCTTCAGCACCATTTTCTTCAGGTGCATTAGCTCGACGTTCTTCATGTTCTGGAATGAATTCTTCAGCAGATTCTTCAGTAGGAATGACATCCTCAGTAGCCTTGAACTTGATAGTTTCCTTAGGTGCTGGTTCATCTATCACAGAAGGTAGGTGCTCTCTTTGCGAGCCATTAGTTTCATCGAACCGCACATCTATAGTTTCAACAACCTTGTGAAGAACGTTGTTGAAGACTCTGTAGGTGTGCGAGTCCTTTCCGTAACCAAGCATAAAACCTTCATGTGCTTTCGGTGCAAATTTTGAGTTGTGATGAGGATCTCTAATCCAACATTTAGCACCGAAGACTTTGAAATAACTCACATTGGGTTTCTTGTCAGTGAGGAGTTCGTAGGCAGTCTTCTTGAAGAATTTGTGAAGATATACCCTGTTGATGATGTGGCACGCAGTATAAATTGCCTCAATCCAGAAGTGACGAGGCGTCTTGTACTCATCAAGCATTGTGCGAGCCATCTCAACAAGAGTCCTGTTCTTGCGCTCCACGACGCCATTCTGCTGAGGAGTATAAGGAGCAGATAAGTCATGAGTAATACCAAGTTCATCAAGATAGTCATCAAGACCAGAATTCTTGAACTCAGTTCCATTGTCGCTTCTGATGTGCTTGATCTTCACACCAAAGTTGGTTGAAGCCCTCGAGGAAAATCGTTTGAAGACTTCCTGCACTTCATGTTTGTAAGTGACAATATGTACCCATGTGTAACGAGAGTAATCATCAACAATAACAAAGCCATAGAGAGATGCATCATTTGTGACTGCAGAATAATGGTTAGGACCGAAGAGATCCATATGAAGCAATTCAAATGGTCGAGTAGTGGTCATGATAGTCTTCGCTGGATGCTTAGTCTTTGTCATCTTCCTAGCTTCACAGGCTCCGAATAAGTGATCCTTGAGGAATTTGACATTCTCAATGCCAATGACATGCTTCTTCTTCGCAAGCGTGTGCAAATTCCTCATGTCTGCATGACCAAGTCGTCGATGCCATAGCCAGCCTTCTGAAGCTTTTGCAAGTAGGCACACGGCTGGTTGTGGTCCTGTAGAGAAATGAACAATATACAAGTCTCCTCTCCTAAAGCCTTCGAAGACTTTGGAATTGTCAGCTTCCATAACCACAACACAACGATACTTGCCAAAGAAAACAACCATATCAAGATCGCAAAGCATTGAGACAGACATGAGGTTGTATCCTAAGGACTCGACAAGCATGACTTTGTCCATGTGTCGATCCTTTGTGATCGCAACCTTACCTAGACCCAATACCTGACTTTTGCCTTTGTCAGCGAAGATGATATGCTTCAGATGCGATGGTGATAAGGGAGCATCCATCAATAGATTCTTGCCACCAGTCATGTGATTTGTACATCCACTATCGAGGACCCACTCAGTGGCTTTGGGTTGATCATCCTGCAGATGAATTAGTGCAGCTTACGAACTTCATATACTTCATCAGTGAAGAATATGACATCACAATTCATCAGATCAATTTCATCAAGCAATGCAACAGATAAAGTAGTATGAGGACGTGAGAAATGAAAGTTCATTTCTTCATGATTAGCCTGCGTCCTTTCAGGCAACTTTCAGGTCTCTAGCAAATTCTTCAGACGTTTGAGCACGTCTGGAGACCTGACCCTGCAGAAGAGATTAGTTCTTTTTCTTCACCACCCACATCTGAAGGGGTGGCAAAGAGTTCATCACTCTGCGAGCTCCATGCGAGAAAGGTGGCATAGAAGCCAGTCCATTTCGTTTCACATAAGAGGAGCTAGGATAAGCATATGAATAAGTAGAGAAATTCTTCGAGGACTTATGAACATAATGGTTTGAAGAATAATGCACATATTCATAGCCCTTAGCTCTTCCCTGCGAAACAGAGTTGTTAGCACGATGATAATCATATGAGGACTTTGATCCTTTTGAGGAATATGATCCACGTGAGAAATTTGGTCCGTATGAGGACTTGGATCCATATGAAGAATTTGATCTGGGGTTCCTATTCTTCACAGGTGGTCTCATGAGGACATTCACCTGAAGACTTTCAAGGCACTTTTTGGGAACCCAGATTTTCTTCATAGGGGAACCGTTCCTGCAATTAGTGCCAACATATCTAGCAAATACTTCACCATTCTGATTTTTGAACAGTTTATAGTTGGAGTCAAATGACCCATCAGAAGAATGAGGAGATTCACATGTAAAGCCAGATAGATTAGATGGATCAACTGGAGGTCCCTTTGCAGCAACCCATGAGGTTTTGGGGTACTGCTCAGGCTTCCAATATGTACCATCAGCATTGAGTTTCCTCTCAAAGGTAATACCATCTTTCCTAGGGTTCCTGTTGAGGATCTGCTTTTTAAGCACATCACAAAGAGTCTGATGCCCTTTGAGGCTTTTGTACATGCCTGTCATGTACAATTCCTTCAGCCCTGCATCGTCAGTGATACTAGCAATGTCCTCAGATGAGGAATTAGTGATAGCAGAGACAGTTGAAGAATTTGTAGCATTAGAAGCATTTGAACATTCAGGTGAAGAATTAGCAGATTCACGTTCAATGCATTTCAAACATGGAGGAACAAATTCTTCCTGAGCAGCGCTGATTTGTTGAGCAAGTAATGAATCGCGCTCCTTCTGAAGATCTTCATAACTCACTCTTAGCTTCTGAAGATCTTGCTTTCTTTGAAGAAATTCATAAGAAAGCTTCTCATGATCAGATAAGAGAGTGTTATGATGACCTTGAAGGTTGTCAAACCTAGTCTGAAGTCTCTGAAGATTTCAGTTAAGGTTTTAGTGCGATCCATTTCTTCACCCAACATATCATCACTTTTGTCTAGCATGTTTTGAACCTTTTCAAAAGCCCTTTGTTGTTTCACAGCAATCTTAGCAAGTTAAGAATAGCTGGGCTTGAGGTTTTCATCGGATTCATTCTCACTAGATTCAGAGGAGGTATATTTGAGTACCTTGGCACCCTTTGCCATGAAGCAATAGGTGGGAGCGTAGTCATCATTGCCTTCATCAGCCTTGTTGGTGAGGTCATCTTCTTCAGTGTTGAAGATAGACTTGCTAACGAATGCAGTAGCGAGGGCTAGGCTCGCCACACCAGACTCGGACTCCTCAGATGCCTCCTCTTCCTCATTTTCTTCAGATTCAGCCTCAGAGTCCATTTCCTTGCCAATGAATGCCCGAGCCTTCCTGGAGCTGCTCTTCTTGTGAGATGAAGACTCTGAGGATTTTGATGATGAAGATTTTGAGGATTTCTTCTTTTTCTTCGCATCATCAGAACTGTAATCCTTGTATTTCTTCTTCTTTGATTCCTTTTCCCACTGAGGACAATCTTGAATGTAGTGTCCAGGTTTCTTGCACTTGTGACAAAGCCTCTTCTTGTAGTCACTGGATGAGGAATCATTGCTCCTTGAGGGTCTTCCAAAGCGACCACGTCTTGAGAACTTCTGGAATTTCTTCATGACCAGTGCTAGTTCATGGCTCAGTTCTTCAGGATCACTGCTGCCAGAGTCTTCATCTTCAGACTCAGAAACTGCCTTGGCCTTCAGTGCACGTGATCTGCCATAGCTCGAACCATAGAGATCTCTCTTTTCAGCAAGCTGGAACTGATGAGTATTTAGCCTCTCGAGGATATCAGCGGGATCAAGTGACTTGTAATCAGCACGCTCTTGTATCATCAATGCCAGATTATCAAATGAGGAATCAAGCGATCTCAGCAGTTTCTTCACCACCTCATGGTCGGTGATGTCAGTGGCACCAAGTGCTTGAAGCTCATTTGAGATGTCAGTGAGGCGATCGAAGGTTTGTTGAACATTTTCATTGTCGAGTCTTTTGAAGCGGTTGAAGAGATTGCGAAGAACATCAACTCGAGAGTCACGCTGTGTTGAGACTCCTTCATTGACTTTGGACAGCCTATCCCATATAAGCTTAGCAGTTTCCAAAGCACTCACTCTTCCATACTGTCCTTTGCTCAGATGGCCACAAATGATATTCTTCGCTTGAGAATCGAGTTGCTTGAATCTCTTCACATCAGCAGCATTTAGAGAAGGTGTGACTGAGGGAACACCATTTTCCACAACATACCAGAGATCGTTATCAATTGCCTCAAGATGCATTCGCATCTTATTCTTCCAGTAGGGGTAGTCCGTCCATCGAAGGTAGGACACCCAGCAGAGACCTTGATCATACCTGCGGTCGACATAACTAAAACTCCAGGCGGTTAAACCAAAATCACACAGAACAAGGGAGTACCTTGCTCTGATACCAATTGAAAGTGCGTTATATTGACTAGAGGGGGTGAATAGGCGATTTTTATGAATTCTTCACTGAGGAATTTGCTAGTGAGGAAATTCCTTAGCGAAGAACTACTTGCAGCGGAATAAGTACTCAGAAGTAAACATAACAGAAGACAAGCATAGTCATCATGATGAAATGAAGACAAGCACAGAGTACAGAAAGCGTAATCACAGGATAACACAGGATGAAGACAAACAGA
Source organism: Triticum aestivum (assembly GCF_018294505.1). Taxonomy (NCBI): domain Eukaryota; kingdom Viridiplantae; phylum Streptophyta; class Magnoliopsida; order Poales; family Poaceae; genus Triticum; species Triticum aestivum. The sequence goes on along the minus strand of NC_057805.1, from coordinate 351,487,910 downwards.
CTGAAGAAATTGAACTGAGGAAATTGAGAAAGACTTCAGTCAAAGTCTTCAAACACAGATATGACAAGCACACAACACAGTAATGAGGAAATGAAAGAGTTGAGGAAATAGAACCAGTAGGCTTGGTGAAGACAATGATTTGGTAGACCAGTTCCAACTGCTGTCTCAGTTGTACATCTGGTTGGAGCGGCTCGGTATTTAAACCTGAGGACACACAGTCCCGGACACACAGTCCTCACCGTATTCTCCTTGAACTAAGGTCACACAGACCTCGTCCAATCACTCGTGGTAAGTCTTCAGGTGACTTCCGAACCTTCACAAACTCGGTCACTCGGCGATCCACAATTCCTCTTGGATGCTCTAGACCATGACGCCTAACCGTCTGGAAGAAGCACAGTCTTCAAAGGTAACAAGCGTTGGATCCACGCAGGATCAATCTCTTCAGTGATGCTCAATCACTTTGAGTTTGTAGGTGTTTGGGTTTGGGTTTTCCTCACTCGATGATTTTTGCTCAAAGTCCTCGGAGGATGGGATGCTCTCAAATGACAAGTGTCAGTTTCTCGGAGCAGCCAACCAGCTAGTGGTTGTAGGGGGCGGCTATTTATAGCCTAGGGAGCAGCCCGACATGATAAGACATAAATGCCCTTCAATGATATGACCGTTAGGTGGGTAGATATTTTGGGACACCTGGCGCATAGCACAACAACGGTCGGATATTTAAGGCTCAAATTCCTCAGGGCTATCATGTTCCTCACTGTGTAGGCAATCTGCACTGGCGAATTCCTAACTCCTCAGTCAGAACAAATTCCTCAGAGACCGGAAGAACTTCGTCTCTGTCACTGAAGAATATGACTGAACTGTATGAGATTTCCAATGGCTTCACTCGAAGGGATTGGTAGGTGTAGGATTTTGAGTTGAGCATCACATGGAAATTTTTCCTTAGTATTTCCTCGACCCCCTTTAACAGTACGGTGTTTTCTATGACTCGAGAAAGAGAAAATGAAACTACGAAAACAAAAGTCTTCACGCTTCATGTTCCTCGAATGAATACCAAGTCTTCAAGGTCACACCAATTTCTTCACTTTCAAAGTCTTCAGAAAGTCTTCAAAAATCCAAAGTCTTCAGTCGAAGAACTTCATTTTTAGGGGTCGACTTTCTCTGTAAATATCAAACTCCTCATAGACTTATAGTCCTGTCTACACTCACAAACGCATTAGTCCCTTAACCTATAAGTCTTCAATACACCAAAATCACTAAGGGGCACTAGATGCACTTACATTTTGCCTTTTTCTTTTTTATTTATTTTTCCTTTACCGTTTTCTATTATTCCCAATATATTTTAGTTTTAGCAAACTCAAAAGTTGTACCAAATCTAGTATATGTAATTATGCCACATACCGAACATTTTAGTTTTGATGTTTGAAAAGTTTTGATGTTTGTTAATAATTTAAATTTGAATTTGAATCATTTTGCACTAATGTGAGATTAACAACAGTAACCGTGGTGATGTGGCATCATTAATGTGGGATTACTATAGCTAATTATCTGGGCGTTACAATTCTCCTCCACTACAAGAAATCTCGTCCCGAGATTTTAAGAGGTGGAGTAAGAGGGAAAGATCTGGTTACGAAATTCTAACGAATCTTCTCGGTCTTGAGCGATCGATTATGTTGATGTCTTCATTTCTCTGCTTCAAGTCATCATGATGTAGTCGGCATCCTTTCTTCAGGAACTCCATCGTACTTACGAAAGAATAAAGGGTGGGTATTCCGGGAGAACGGACCTCTGCAAGTTTGACTATCTGGTCGATAACATCGGGGAAGGTGGCGGAAAGTAACTCTCAAATTGAAACTTAAGAAAATGAGAGCAAAATAAGGAGGTATCATGGGAAGTTTCGAGCGGGTAGGCAATCGCTCGATGCCTGAAATAGAGCATGAAAGGGGTTCAAAGCAACGGGAATATGTATTGTGTCTGATATCAGAGTTGATGATCTCTCAGAAGGTGGCTCGTGAATGACATATGAGGCCACGCCGAGGGATATCTTTGGAGACAGGGATATACAAAAGAGTCAGGTTTTGATCCTGTGGAACTGTGGGTTATGGGCCCACCATGTGGGTTAAAAGTAGGAGGCGATGACGTCTTACACGATCGTGTAAGCAACACATGTCAGAGCATAGCCTGTTAGTTATGTTGGCAAAACGTCGGTACCAAGGGCGAGGGACGAAGAGAACCATCTTCCTGCTCGTTGAACGAGGCGGACCAATAGGCAAAGTTCTCGTCCATTAGTGGTTACCGGAATGTCATCAACAATAGTAACAGGGTCTTGCTGACAGAATTGTACACCGAGGTGTTTACATAAGCAGGAGAATATTACTGCTTAGTGAAGGAAATATGCCCTAGAGGCAATAATAAAGTTATTATTTATTTCCTTATTTCATGATAAATGTTTATTATTCATGCTAGAATTGTATTAACCGGAAACATAATACTTGTGTGAATACATAGACAAACAGAGTGTCACTAGTATGCCTCTACTTGACTAGCTCGTTGATCAAAGATGGTTATGTTTCCTAGCCATTGACATGAGTTGTCATTTGATTAACGGGATCACATCATTAGGAGAATGATCTGATTGACTTGACCCATTCCGTTAGCTTAGCACTCGATCGTTTAGTATGTTGCTATTGCTTTCTTCATGACTTATACATGTCCCTATGACTACGAGATTATGCAACTCCCGTTTACCAGAGGAACGCTTTGTGTGCTATCAAACGTCACAACGTAACTGGGTGATTATAAAGGTGCTCTACAGGTGTCTCCGAAGGTACTTGTTGGGTTGGCGTATTTCAAGATTAGGATTTGTCACTCCGATTGTCGAAGAGGTATCCCTGGGCCCTCTCGGTAATGCACATCACTTAAGCCTTGAAAGCATTGCAACTAATGAGTTAGTTGCGGGATGATGTATTACAGAACGAGTAAAGAGACTTGCCGATAACGAGATTGAACTAGGTATTGAGATACCGACGATCGAATCTCGGGTAAGTAACATACCGATGACAAAGGGAACAACGTATGTTGTTATGCGGTCTGACCGATAAAGATCTTTGTAGAATATGTGGGAGCCAATATGAGCATCCAGGTTCCGCTATTGGTTATTGACCGGAGACGTGTCTCGGTCATGTCTACATAGTTCTCGAACTCGTAGGGTCCGCACGCTTAAAGTTTCGATGATGGTTATATTATGAGTTTATGAGTTTTGATGTACCGAAGGTTGTTCGGAGTCCCGGATGTGATCACGGACATGACGAGGAGTCTCGAAATGGTCGAGACATGAAGATTGATATATTGGAAGCCTATATTTGGATATTGGAAGTGTTCCGGGTGAAATCGGGATTTTACCGGAGTACCGAGGGGTTACCAGAACCCCCCGGGGGCTTAATGGGCCATAGTGGGCCTTTGTGGAGAAGAGGAGAGGCGGCCAGGGCAGGGCCGCGCGCCCCTCCCACTAGTCCGAATAGGACAAGGAGAGGGGGGCGGCGCCCCCCTTTCCTTCCTCTCTCCCTCCTCTTTCCCCCTCCACTCCTAATCCAACAAGGAAAAGGGAGGGAGTCCTACTCCCGGTGGGAGTAGGACTCCTCCTGGCGCCCCCTCCTGGCCGGCCGCACCTCCCCCCTTGATCCTTTATATACGGGGGCAGGGGGGCACCCTAGGGACACACCAATTGATCGTTTGATCTTTTAGCTGTGTGCGGTGCCCCCACCATAGTCCACCTCGATAATACTGTAGCGGTGCTTAGGCGAAGCCCTGCGTCGGTAGAACATCATCATCGTCACCACGCCATCGTGCTGACGAAACTCTCCCTCAACACTCGGCTGGATCGGAGTTCGAGGGACGTCAGCGGGCTGAACGTGTGCTGAACTCGGAGGTGTCGTGCGTTCGGTACTTGATCGGTCGGATCGTGAAGACGTACGACTACATCAACCGCGTTGTGCTAACGCTTCCGCTTTCGGTCTACGAGGGTACGTGGACAACACTCTCCCCTCTCATTGCTATGCATCACCATGATCTTGCGTGTGCATAGGAATTTTTTTGGAATTACTACGTTCCCTAACAGTGGCATCCGAGCCAGGTTTTATGCGTAGATGTCATATGCACGAGTAGAACACAAGTGAGTTGTGGGCGATATAAGTCATACTGCTTACCAGCATGTCATACTTTGGTTCGGACGGTATTGTTGGATGAAGCGGCCCGGACCGACATTACGCATATGCTTACGCGAGACTGGTTCTACCGACGTGCTTTGCACACAGGTGGCTGGCGGGTGTCAGTTTCTCCAACTTTAGTTGAACCGAGTGTGGCTACGCCCGGTCCTTGCGAAGGTTAAAACAGCACCAACTTGACAAACTATCGTTGTGGTTTTGATGCGTAGGTAAGAACGGTTCTTGCTAAGCCCAGTAGCAGCCACGTAAAACTTGCAACAACAAAGTAGAGGACGTCTAACTTGTTTTTGCAGGGCATGTTGTGATGTGATATGGTCAAGACATGATGCTAAATTTTATTGTATGAGATGATCATGTTTTGTAACCGAGTTATCGGCAACTGGCAGGAGCCATATGGTTGTCGCTTTATTGTATGCAATGCAATCGCCCTGTAATGCTTTACTTTATCACTAAGCGGTAGCGATAGTCGTAGAAGCATAAGATTGGCGAGACGACAACGATGCTACGATGGAGATCAAGGTGTCGCGCCGGTGACGATGGTGATCATGACGGTGCTTCGGAGATGGAGATCACAAGCACAAGATGATGATGGCCATATCATATCACTTATATTGATTGCATGTGATGTTTATCTTTTATGCATCTTATCTTGCTTTGATTGACGGTAGCATTATAAGATGATCTCTCACTAAATTTCAAGATAAAAGTGTTCTCCCTGAGTATGCACCGTTGCCAAAGTTCGTCGTGCCCAGACACCACGTGATGATCGGGTGTGATAAGCTCTACGTCCATCTACAACGGGTGCAAGCCAGTTTTGCACACGCAGAATACTCAGGTTAAACTTGACGAGCCTAGCATATGCAGATATGGCCTCGGAACACTGAGACCGAAAGGTCGAGCGTGAATCATATAGTAGATATGATCAACATAGTGATGTTCACCATTGAAAGCTACTCCATTTCACGTGATGATCGGTTATGGTTTAGTTGATTTGGATCACGTGATCACTTAGAGGATTAGAGGGATGTCTATCTAAGTGGGAGTTCTTAAGTAATATGATTAATTGAACTTAAATTTATCATGAACTTAGTACCTGATAGTATCTTGCTTGTCTATGTTGATTGTAGATAGATGGCCCGTGATGTTGTTCCGTTGAATTTTAATGCGTTCCTTGTGAAAGCAAAGTTGAAAGATGATGGTAGCAATTACACGGACTGGGTCCGTAACTTGAGGATTATCCTCATTGCTGCACAGAAGAATTACGTCCTGGAAGCACCGCTGGGTGCCAGGCCTGCTGCAGATGCAACTGACGATTTTAAGAACGTCTGGCAGAGCAAAGCTGATGACTACTCGATAGTTCAGTGTGCCATGCTTTACGGCTTAGAACCGGGACTTCAACGACGTTTTGAACGTCATGGAGCATATGAGATGTTCCAGGAGTTGAAGTTAATATTTCAAGCAAATGCCCGGATTGAGAGATATGAAGTCTCCAATAAGTTCTACAGCTGCAAGATGGAGGAGAATAGTTCTGTCAGTGAGCATATACTCAAAATGTCTGGGTATAACAATCACTTGATTCAACTGGGAGTTAATCTTCTGGATGATAGCGTCATTGACAGAATTCTTCAATCACTGCCACCAAGCTACAAGAGCTTCGTGATGAACTATAACATGCAAGGGATGGATAAGACGATTCCCGAGCTCTTCGCAATGCTAAAGGCTGCGGAGGTAGAAATCAAGAAGGAGCATCAAGTGTTGATGGTCAATAAGACCACCAGTTTCAAGAAAAAGGGCAAAGGGAAGAAGAAGGGGAACTTCAAGAAAAACAGCAAGCAAGTTGCTGTTCAAGAGAAGAAACCCAAGTCTGGACCTAAGCCTGAGACTGAGTGCTTCTACTGCAAGCAGACTGGTCACTGGAAGCGGAACTGCCCCAAGTATTTGGCGGATAAGAAGGATGGCAAGGTGAACAAAGGTATATGTGATATACATGTTATTGATGTGTACCTTACTAGAGCTCGCAGTAGCACCTGGGTATTTGATACTGGTTCTGTTGCTAATATTTGCAACTCGAAACAGGGACTACGGATTAAGCGAACACTGGCCAAGGACGAGGTGACGATGCGCGTGGGAAACGGTTCCAAAGTCGATGTGATCGCCGTCGGCACGCTACCTCTACATCTACCTTCGGGATTAGTATTAGACCTAAATAATTGTTATTTGGTGCCAGCGTTGAGCATGAACATTATATCTGGATCTTGTTTGATGCGAGACGGTTATTCATTTAAATCAGAGAATAATGGTTGTTCTATTTATATGAGTAATATCTTTTATGGTCATGCACCCTTGAAGAGTGGTCTATTTTTGATGAATCTCGATAGTAGTGATACACATATTCATAATGTTGAAGCCAAAAGATGCAGAGTTGATAATGATAGTGCAACTTATTTGTGGCACTGCCGTTTAGGTCATATCGGTGTAAAGCGCATGAAGAAACTCCATACTGATGGACTTTTGGAACCACTTGATTATGAATCACTTGGTACTTGCGAACCGTGCCTCATGGGCAAGATGACTAAAACGCCGTTCTCCGGAACTATGGAGAGAGCAACAGATTTGTTGGAAATCATACATACAGATGTATGTGGTCCGATGAATATTGAGGCTCGTGGCGGATATCGTTATTTTCTCACCTTCACAGATGATTTGAGCAGATATGGGTATATCTACTTAATGAAACATAAGTCTGAAACATTTGAAAAGTTCAAAGAATTTCAGAGTGAAGTTGAAAATCATCGTAACAAGAAAATAAAGTTTCTACGATCTGATCGTGGAGGAGAATATTTGAGTTACGAGTTTGGTCTACATTTGAAACAATGCGGAATAGTTTCGCAACTCACGCCACCCGGAACACCACAGCGTAATGGTGTGTCCGAACGTCGTAATCGTACTTTACTAGATATGGTGCGATCTATGATGTCTCTTACTGATTTACCGCTATCGTTTTGGGGTTATGCTTTAGAGACGGCTGCATTCACGTTAAATAGGGCACCATCGAAATCCGTTGAGACGACGCCTTATGAACTGTGGTTTGGCAAGAAACCAAAGTTGTCGTTTCTTAAAGTTTGGGGCTGCGATGCTTATGTGAAAAAGCTTCAACCTGATAAGCTCGAACCCAAATCGGAGAAATGTGTCTTCATAGGATACCCAAAGGAGACTGTTGGGTACACCTTCTATCACAGATCCGAAGGCAAGACATTCGTTGCTAAGAATGGATCCTTTCTAGAGAAGGAGTTTCTCTCGAAAGAAGTGAGTGGGAGGAAAGTAGAACTTGATGAGGTAACTGTACCTGCTCCCTTATTGGAAAGTAGTTCATCACAGAAACCGGTTCCTGTGACGCCTACACCAATTAGTGAGGAAGTTAATGATGATGATCATGAACTTCAGATCAAGTTGTTACTGAACCTCGTAGGTCAACCAGAGTAAGATCCGCACCAGAGTGGTACGGTAATCCTGTTCTGGAGGTTATGTTACTAGACCATGACGAACCTACGAACTATGAAGAAGCGATGGTGAGCCCAGATTCCGCAAAATGGCTTGAGGCCATGAAATCTGAGATGGGATCCATGTATGAGAACAAAGTGTGGACTTTGGTTGACTTGCCCGATGATCGGCAAGCCATTGAGAATAAATGGATCTTCAAGAAGAAGACTGACGCTGACGGTAATGTTACTGTCTATAAAGCTCGACTTGTTGCGAAAGGTTTTCGACAAGTTCAAGGGATTGACTACGATGAGACTTTCTCACCCGTAGCGATGCTTAAGTCTGTCCGAATCATGTTAGCAATTGCCGCATTTTATGATTATGAAATTTGGCAAATGGATGTCAAAACTGCATTCCTGAATGGATTTCTGGAAGAGTTGTATATGATGCAACCAGAAGGTTTTGTCGATCCAAAGGGAGCTAACAAAGTGTGCAAACTCCAGCGATCCATTTATGGACTGGTGCAAGCCTCTCGGAGTTGGAATAAACGTTTTGATAGTGTGATCAAAGCATTTGGTTTTATACAGACTTTTGGAGAAGCCTGTATTTACAAGAAAGTGAGTGGGAGCTCTGTAGCATTTCTGATATTATATGTGGATGACATATTGTTGATTGGAAATGATATAGAATTTCTGGATAGCATAAAGGGATACTTGAATAAGAGTTTTTCAATGAAAGACCTCGGTGAAGCTGCTTATATATTGGGCATCAAGATCTATAGAGATAGATCAAGACGCTTAATTGGACTTTCACAAAGCACATACCTTGACAAAGTTTTGAAGAAGTTCAAATGGATCAAGCAAAGAAAGGGTTCTTTCCTGTGTTACAAGGTGTGAAGTTGAGTAAGACTCAATGCCCGACCACTTCAGAAGATAGAGAGAAAATGAAAGATGTTCCCTATGCTTCAGCCATAGGCTCTATCATGTATGCAATGCTGTGTACCACACCTGATGTGTGCCTTGCTATAAGTCTAGCAGGGAGGTACCAAAGTAATCCAGGAGTGGATCACTGGACAACGGTCAAGAACATCCTGAAATACCTAAAAAGGACTAAGGATATGTTTCGCGTTTATGGAGGTGACCAAGAGCTAGTCGTAAATGGTTACGTTGATGCAAGCTTTGACACTGATCTGGACGATTCTAAATCGCAAACCGGATACGTGTTTACATTGAACGGTGGAGCTGTCAGTTGGTGCAGTTCTAAACAAAGCGTCGTGGCGGGATCTACGTGTGAAGCGGAGTACATAGCTGCTTCGGAAGCAGCAAATGAAGGAGTCTGGATGAAGGAGTTCATATCCGATCTAGGTGTCATACCTAGTGCATCGGGTCCAATGAAAATCTTTTGTGACAATACTGGTGCAATTGCCTTGGCGAAGGAATCCAGATTTCACAAGAGAACCAAGCACATCAAGAGACGCTTCAATTCCATCCGGGATTTAGTCCAGGTGGGAGACATAGAAATTTGCAAGATACATACGGATCTGAATGTTGCAGACCCGTTGACTAAGCCTCTTCCACGAGCAAAACATGATCAGCACCAAGGCTCCATGGGTGTTAGAATCATTACTGTGTAATCTAGATTATTGACTCTAGTGCAAGTGGGAGACTGAAGGAAATATGCCCTAGAGGCAATAATAAAGTTATTATTTATTTCCTTATTTCATGATAAATGTTTATTATTCATGCTAGAATTGTATTAACCGGAAACATAATACTTGTGTGAATACATAGACAAACAGAGTGTCACTAGTATGCCTCTACTTGACTAGCTCGTTGATCAAAGATGGTTATGTTTCCTAGCCATTGACATTAGTTGTCATTTGATTAACGGGATCACATCATTAGGAGAATGATGTGATTGACTTGACCCATTCCGTTAGCTTAGCACTCGATCGGTTAGTATGTTGCTATTGCTTTCTTCATGACTTATACATGTTCCTATGACTATGAGATTATGCAACTCCCGTTTACCGGAGGAACGCTTTGTGTGCTACCAAACGTCACAACGTAACTGGGTGATTATAAAGGTGCTCTACAGGTGTCTCCGAAGGTACTTGTTGGGTTGGCGTATTTCGAGATTAGGATTTGTCACTCCGATTGTCGGAGAGGTATCTCTGGGCCCTCTCGGTAATGCACATCACTTAAGCCTTGCAAGCATTGCAACTAATGAGTTAGTTGCGGGATGATGTATTACAGAACGAGTAAAGAGACTTGTCGGTAACGAGATTGAACTAGGTATTGAGATACCGACGATCGAATCTCGGGTAAGTAACATACCGATGACAAAGGGAACAATGTTTGTTGTTATGCGGTCTGACCGATAAAGATCTTTGTAGAATATGTGGGAGCCAATATGAGCATCTAGGTTCCGCTATTGGTTATTGACCGGAAACGTGTCTCGGTCATGTCTACATAGTTCTTGAACCCGTAGGGTCCGCACGCTTAAAGTTTCGATGACGCTTATATTATGAGTTTATGAGTTTTGATGTACCGAAGGTTGTTCGGAGTCCCGGATGTGATCACGGACATGACGAGGAGGCTCGAAATGGTCGAGACATGAAGATTGATATATCGGAATCCTATATTTGGATATCGGAAGTGTTCCGGGTGAAATCGGGATTTTACCGGAGTACCGAGGGGTTACCGGAACCCCCCGGGGGCTTAATGGGCCATAGTGGGCCTTCGTGGAGAAGAGGAGAGGCGGCCAAGGCAGGGCCGCGCGCCCCTCCCCCTAGTCCGAATAGGACAAGGAGAGGGGGCGGCGCCCCCCTTTCCTTCCTCTCTCCCTCCTCTTTCCCCCTCCACTCCTAATCCAACAAGGAAAAGGGAGGGAGTCCTACTCCCGGTGGGAGTAGGACTCCTCCTGGCGCGCCCCCTCCTGGCCGGCCGCACCTCCCCCTTGCTCCTTTATATATGGGGGCAGGGGGGCACCCTAGGGACACAAAAATTGATCGTTTGATCTTTTAGCCGTGTGCGGTGCCCCCCTCCACCATAGTCCACCTCGATAATACTGTAGTGGTGCTTAGGCGAAGCCCTGCGTCGGTAGAACATCATCATCGTCACCACGCCGTCGTGCTGACGAAACTCTCCCTCAGCACTCGGCTGGATCGGAGTTCGAGGGACGTCATCGAGCTGAACGTGTGCTGAACTCGGAGGTGCCGTTTGTTCGGTACTTGATCGGTCGGATCGTGAAGACGTACGACTACATCAACCGCGTTGTGCTAACGCTTCCGCTTTCGGTCTACGAGGGTACGTGGACAACACTCTCCCCTCTCGTTGCTATGCATCACCATGATCTTGCGTGTGCGTAGGAATTTTTTTGAAATTACTACGTTCGCCAACACTTAGATCGTATAGATCACAAGAAAGGTTAAACTAAACAATGGAAAGGAAAATATGATTATCAGATTAAACAGAACAATGGAAAGGAAAATGTGTTTAAACACATATTTTAGGGGTATATCCTTCCCAATGATAAGCAGAGCATGATATCCATGGTAGGATATAAAGTAGAAAACCCTTTAGGTAAGGGGAGAGAAATTTGAAGACATTACCCATGCAACGGTGTTTGGATAATTGAGCAAGAAACATTTAGCATTGGGCTTCAAATGTTCTTGTTGAAAATCGGAGTACCACAAACATGCTTCAAGATAGCATTGACATGGTCTTCAAGCAATGGTCGGACTTTGGATACTCAAAGGATTCATCAGGAACAACTTATGGAATAAGTCTTACAATTTCCTCCAACCAGGTGTGCTAGGCATGACATCACCTTATTGGGTTATAGAAAGACCAATGCTATGATTCTTGGAAAATGTTCCAACCATCATATCTGACCGAGTTTCAGATCTAGTTGGTGTCAGGATACCTTAGACTCAGGATGCCCGAGAAGAAAAGGTGTAACACAAATTAACGCAAGGACATTTTAAGATTCTCGGGAAATGAACCATGGGAGCAAATTCCGAAACCAGAGTTCATCATTAAACCAAGAAGAGGAGGAGGAGGTGGCTGATGGACTCAGCGACATATCATCGAGATTTCCAAAAGATGTATTTCCACAATTATGTGAACAAGGAGATAACATTTGTCGTATCAATTGATAGAATGATGTATGCTTGAGGAAAAACATACACAAATAAACATTGGTTGAAAGGTGCGCCCGAAATATGGCCTTAGGTAGCATGATCAATGTCAGAATGGTGATTCAATAATCAATAGTCTAAGAATGAACTGTCGACCATTAACTTCAAAGCAATAGGGCTGCTAGAAGTATAGAATCCAAGGAGCATCGTGCACTTGTTGGTATCCCGGTTAGAATCAACACGGGGACCAAGAAACAATGGTGATGGTGAGAAGTATCACTATACCAAGAATTCTTAAGAGGTGGAGTTATCCTCACAACATTCTTGATATAGAAGATAGTAATACTACAAGGTAGAACATAATACAAACTAGATAGCAAGTTGCATCCATGACATGAACAAGTTTGTGATGAAAGGAAGGTAAAGATGTTGTCGATGGTAACTCAAATTACCAAGGGACGAGGATGGCACTTACCATCATGAATTCAATTGATATCCTGGAAGGAATCAAAATGATGATGATGATCACGGCAAATTTTGTCAAGAGGCTCCACGAAGATGTAATAGATCGGCGATGACATCAAGTCAAAGGAATGCTGAAGCGAAAGGTTAATGGAGCCAAGGGTACAACACAAACTCGAAATCAAGCTTGCTGTTGAAGGAAAAATGATACTACGAGGAAAATCGACGTAAGATTAGCTCACCGTCGAAATTTGTGCTCCGGGAAGAAGGACCATGTAGCACAGTTAAAAGCAGCACGATAATGATATAGCCGATCAGGCTAGGAATGACGTGATCGAGTACAAACTCATAGGTTGAGAAGATTACTAAGAGTTGTTTAATCGTGATGCGGACTCGATTCAGTTATTGGTGTCCTTGAGTGTCTAACAACTCCGAACCCGGGAAAAACTGGAATCAGTGAGAATGTAATACTTGGGGAAGACTCATAATAAGCAACATGGTTCGGTGATATTATCGAGATATCGGAGGGTAATATTCGAGGGTAGAGCAGAATAGAGATTGGACAAGTGTATTGATTTGCAGAGGACACGTGGTTTCACTTGTCCGGAAAATAGAATCAAAGGAGAACAATCATGGTCGGAACCATGGTTGCAAAAGGACAAAATCTCTGATAGAAGATCAAATTATACTAAGGGAATACTTAATTTAAGAGAAGCTTTAATGATAAGTCTACATCGTGTCCATGGGCATGAACATAAAGTTCAAGGTCGACTCCCACTTCTTCAATGCATAACCTTTCATTCACTGCTAAAAAAATGATTTGAGTGCAAAGACCTACCTAGTGAATTACCAGAGGAGTAAGAACCTTGGAAAACTTTCGGGTTCACACAGATTAAGGAAGGCATAGGTTCAATCCATCAGGTCATCTTAGAAACTTACACCACAAGTACCAAGAGTAAATATCACCAACTCGAAAGTAGAGTATGGTTATCAAAGCAGAGGATACAAATTACCAAAGGGATTATATACCCATGGAAAGGCTCACAAGGTTATTGAATATGAAGGACACTGTCGGATAATAATCCAACAAGGGGTTTGTGGTCTACAACGGAGCTGATGCGAGTATCGGTACTCTATCAGAGGAAGAAGGGATGAAAGGACATCGGATTGTAGAAACAACTGACTCATTCAAAGCTCAATGCAAAGAAATTTATAATTTCCAAATCATGGGATCAGAAGCAATCGTTCTGATCGAAAATGAATAAGTTCAATAGACTTAGAAGCACAACCAATCAAGGCATTAGTTGGTCAAGAATCAGCTCATATCCAAATGACGTCTGAGCCGGAAGGATGATCCTAGGATTCGAATGATGATTGTGAACATTCGCAACGTATTGAATCAATGGGCCAAAAATGATAGTGACAAAGGATGCCAATAAGATTACTATACTTATGGGATTAACCAGAATGCAAGCAAGCAAGAATTTCAAGAACAACATGTTGTTGAGGATTTTCGAAAGATCAAATAGTATTACGAAGACTTTGGCGAAACACATAAACAACTTGGGAGAAACAAATCCTTGGTGTGTGTGAGGATTAATTTGTAGGCGTATTCACGTGACAAGGAACTGCAAGGCAGTAGGCACAAGGATTCTCAGAATAACAACGAGCATTTCGGGGTATCTTGTAATAGCAAGAGCAACTGGGCACTAATGTAAGAATGGCAAGTGCATGTAGTTATCTATAGGGGTTAACGGTGGAAGGGAATTGCCAACGCAATGAGCACAAGTTCTCGGGATAACATCGAAGAATATCTTCGGAATCCTCCGGTGCAGCAAGCGATCATCTGGAGTAAGGGGCTCTCCAGGAGTAAGTATTTTTTAGAACCTAAAGTTAGTTTTTTTAGCAAAATCAGTTAACCTGAATAGAAGAGAGATCAGAGTCCCAGAGTATAGACGAGGAATAAAAGATCCTAATACCACCCAATGGCGACGTGGGCCCGTAAGCCACACAACCATGTTAGTACAAGTTTTGCAATGTCTAGACTCGATCGGCCAAGGAGAGTGGAAGGGGGATTCCTACAGGCAGTTGGCTCTGATCCCAACTTGTGACGCCCCCGATTCAATCGTAAACTAATCATACACGCAAACATGTACGATCAAGATCAGGGACTCACGGGAAGATATCACAACACAACTATAAAAATAAAAAATTCATACAAGCATCATAATACAAGCCAAGGGCCTCGAGGGCTCGAATACAAGTGCTCGATCATAGACGAGTCAGCGGAAGCAACAATATCTGAGTACAGACATAAGTTAAACAAGTTGCCATAAGATGGCTGGCACAAACTGGGATACAGATCAAAATAGGCGCAAGCCTCCTGCGTGGGATCCTCCTAAACTTCTCATGATCGTTGTCAGCGGCCTGCACGTAGTAGTAGGCACCTCCGGTGTAGTAGGAGTCGTCGTCGACGGTGGCGTCTGGCTCCTGGGCTCCAGCATCTGGTTGCGACAACCAGGTATAGAAAGGGAGAAAAAGGGGGAGCAAAGCAACCGTGAGTACTCATCCAAAGTACTCACAAGCAAGGATCTACACTACATATGCATGGGTATCGGTGTAAAGGGGCAATATCGATGGACTGAACTGCAGAATGCCAGAATAAGAGGGGGATAGCTAGTCCTGTCGAAGACTACGCTTCTGGCAGCCTCCATCTTGCAGCATGTAGAAGAGAGTAGATGGTAAGTTCACCAAGTATCATCGGATAGCATAAACCTACCTAGCGATCCTCCCCTCGGCGCCCTGTGTGAGAGCGATCACCGGGTTATATCTGGCACTTGGAAGGGTGTGTTTTATTAAGTATCCGGTTCTAGTTATCATAAGGTCAAGGTACAACTCCGGGTCGTCCTGTTACCGAGGATCACGGCTATTCGAATAGATAAACTTCCCTGCAGGGGTGCACCACATTACCCAACGCGCTCGATCCCTCTGGCTGGACACACTTTCCTGGGTCATGCCCGGCCTCGGAAGATCAACACGTCGCAGCCCTACATAGGCACAACAGAGAGGTCAACATGCCGGTCTAAATCCTATGCACGCAGGGGTCTGGGCCCATCTCCCATTGCTCACCTGCACGTTGCGAGGGCGGCCGGAAGCAGACCTAGCCTCCCTAATACAAGAGTAGGCGTTCCAGTCCAATCCGGCGCGCGCCGCTCGGTTGCTGACGTCAAGAAGGCTTCGGCTGATACCACGACGTCGAGTGCCCATAACTGTTCCCGCATAGTTGGTTAGTGCGTATAGGCCAGTGGCCAGACTCAGATGAAATACCAAGATCTCGTTATGCGTGTTATTTTAAAGCAATCACGGACGCCGACCAGGGCCAGGCCCACCTCTCACCTAGGTGGTCTCAACCTGCCCTGTCGCTCCGCCACAAAGTAACAGTCGGGGGCTGTCGGGAACCTAGGCCCACCACTACCAGGATGGAACCACCTGTCCTTTCAGCCCCCACATCGAAATCACTTGCGGGTACTCTACGAGCCGACCCGACTTTGGTCAAATCATGTATAATGTGTACATAAGTATATACCCGCGATCACCTCCCGAGTGATCACGGCCCGGTAGTATAGCATGGCAGACGGACAAGAATGTAGGGCCACTGATGATAAAATAGCACCGTATACTAAGCATTTAGGATTGCAGGTAAGGTTAACAACTGTAGAAACAATGACAGGCTATGCAGCAGAATAGGATTAACCTAAAGCAGTAACATGCTACACTACTCTAATGCAAGTAGTAGAGAGAAGGAATGGGCGATATCTGGTGATCAAGGGGGGGGCTTGCCTGGTTGCTCTGGCAAGGAGGGGTCGTCAACACCATAGTTGAACTGGGGGTCGCCGACAGTCTCGGGGTCTACCGAAAAGAAGTAACGGGAGGGGGAACACAATAAATAACAGAGCAATCAAAAGCATCACAAAGCAAGACATGGCAATACGCAGGATAGGGGTGACCTAACGCAATGCTAGGCGATATAGGTGAAGGGGGGAAACATCCGGGAAAGTATTCGCGGTGTTTCGCGTTTTCAGACAGTTGAACCGGAAGGGGAAAGTTGCGTGTTCGGTATGCTAGGGATGTGTGGCGGTCGAACAGGCTATGTATCCCGATTCGTCTCGTCGTTCTGAGCAACTTTCATGTACAAAGTATTTTCATCCGAGTTATGGATTATTTTATATTAATTTGTAAAGATTTAATTCATTTTCTGGATTAATAGATTAATTTAATCAAAAGCAATTATGATGTCATCATGACGTCGACGGTCAAAGTTGACCGTTGACCAGTCAAACCGGCGCGTGGGTCCCGCATGTAATTGTCTAAGACTAACTAATCATGTTAATTGGACTAACTAATTGATTACGTTAATTCATTTTAACTAGATTAGTTAAACATGACTAATTAACTTAATTAACTAATTAATTACTAATTTCTTTATTGTAACATTTTTTAATCGTTCTGGGCTGTGAGTCCCGGCTGTCATTGGCCAGAGGGCCTAACAGGCGCATGGACGCACGGGCACCCGACCCGGGCGAAGCCCAAGTGGGCGCGGGCGCCGGAAGTGGCCGCCGGCGCGGTAGTGGCCCGTAGGCTGGAGGCGGGGCAGCACGGCGGAGCAGTGGCGGTGAGGCCGCGCGGGGCAGTGAGCAGGAGCGGGCGAGGCAGAGAGGCCTCAGCTTGGCAAGGTGTTGGGTGCGGGCTGCATGCGGCCAGGGGCGGCCAGGGGAGGCGGGGACGGAGCAACAACAGCGGCAGGCGAGCGGGGCGCGCACGGGGAGGCGATGGGCAACGACAGCGAGCGCGGTGGGGCGGTGCGCGTGCGTGCATGCGTGCGCGATGGACGGCCAACGGACGCGAACGACGCAAGGCCGACACGGCAGTGGAGGCACTGGGAGAAAAGGGGAGGTGCGGCGCCTCACCGACGGTTGTAGGGAAATGGCAGTGGGCGCGGGGAGGAGGACGGGACGACGGCGAGCGACGACAGGGATGAGGCGACTAGGTCGAGGGAGGTTCGACGACGGAAAGGACGGCGGCGATGGCGTCGTGCCCGTTGAGGCGAGGGACAGGGCGTCGGGGACGATGTGGATGCAGCCGGATCCGTCCGGGAACGGGAAGGGGCTGTGGAGGCCGGCCGGACTTGCTCGTTGGTGCGGCGGAGGTCTGGGCCGAAGGACGTGGAGGCGCGAATCTAGCCAAGTCCTGGGCAAGGACGACGACGCAAGGACGGGGGGAGGAGTTGCGGGGTAGAGGCGACGGTTCCTCGGGGGCGGGCGCCCCGGCGGGGGTGGGGGTCCGGCGCGGGGAGCGTGGCGGCGCTGGAGAAACGAGAGGGAGTGGGGAGGGAATCGTGCGGGGGGAGTGGGGAAAGTGGGCGTGGTTCGAGGGGTTAGGGTTTCGTGGTGGGGAGGGCCATATAGGCCAGGGGGACTGGGCCGGCTTCGGCCAGCTGGGCCATTTGGCCCAGTGGAGGGGGGCTTTTTAATTATTTTTTTGTTTACAGTTTTGCCTTTTTATTTTTATTTATTTTTCCTTTACCGTTTTCTATTATTCCCAATATATTTTAGTTTTAGGAAACTCAAAGGTTGTACCAAATTTACTATATGTAATTATGCCACATACCGAACATTTTAGTTTTGATGTTTGAAAAGTTTTGATGTTTGTTAGTAATCCAAATTTGAATTCGAATCGTTTTGAACTAACGCGAGATTAACAACAGTAACCGTGGTGACGTGGCATCATTAACGTGGGATTACTATAGCTAATTATCCGGGCGTTACATCAAAATTTTCTATGGTAACCGTGCGGCGGTCCCTAGAGAGTATCGTGGCACTACCGGTTCATGCACCCATCATTCTTGATTCTAAATCTACAAGCCCATCAGCTCGCCACCCTTTCAAGTTTGAATTGGGATGGCTGCATCGGGAAGGCTTTGTAGACATAATCAAAAAAGTATGGGAGAGGCCCGCCATTGGTCGTACACCTATTCAGAGATGGAACTTTAAAATAAGGGTCATAAGGCAGTACATCTCTGGATTGACGAAACACACCAATGGGTTGTACAAAAAAGACAAACAATGCCTCTCAACTATTATTGACGACCTCGATAAAATCGCAGAAACTCGCATCTTGTCTCAACAAGAGATTGAATTGAAAAAATCAATCCAATGAGAAGATTGCACATCTTCTGCGTGAAGAGGAAATCAAATATTACCAAAGATCCAAAGCCGACTTCATCTTGAAGGGAGACAATAATACACCATATTTCCAATAGCTCGCCAACGGCCGGCATAGGAAGAAGTGTATTTTTAGTCTCCAACAAGATGAGGGGAGGATCGAAGGTCAGGCAGAGCTCAAAAGTTATATCACTGAATACTACAAATCTCTTTTCGGGGCGCCGAATGAAGCGAATTTCACCCTCGACGAGACCTGAATAGATGATATTCCACAGATCATGGCAGAAGAGAACGGTATCCTCACGACACCTTTCTCTGAAGAGGAGGTAAGAGCTGTGGTATTCCAAATGGTACATAACAAAACTCCTGGTCCTGATGGCTTCCCCGTAGAATTCTATCAGAATTTCTGGGATGTCAACAAGATCGACCTTTTGGAGTTGTTCAACTGTCCTCATGTCATCCAACTTCAACTATTCAGGCTTAATTTTGATGAGATCATTTTTTTGCCAAAAATTAAGGAGGCTGAGCGGATTCAGCAATATAGACCCATATGTCTCCTTAATGTCAGCTTCAAGATTTTCAATAAAGTGGCTACTAATAGGTTCAACACAGTTGTTGATCATGTCGTACGGCCATCTCAAACAATTTTCATGCAAGAAAGAAATATACTCGACGAAGTAGTAATCCTACATGAGACCGTTCACGAGATGCACCAAAAAAACATGAGTGGGGTAGTTTAAAAGTTTGAGTTTGAAAAGGCTTATGACAAGGTCAAATGGTCATTCCTTCAACTGTAAGAATGAAAGGATTCTTCGATAAATGGCGCGAGTGGATCCTGATACGTCTCCATCGTATCTACTTTTCCAAACACTTTTGCCCTTGTTTTGGACTCTAACTTGCATGATTTGAATGGAACTAACCCGGACTGGCGCTGTTTCCAGCAGAATTGCCATGGTGTCGTTTTTGTGCAGAAAGAAAAGTTCTCGGAATGACCTGAAACTTCACGGAGAATATTTTTGGAATATACAAAAAATACTGGCGAAAGAATCAAGGCCAGGGGGCCCACACCCTGTCCATGAGGGTGAGGGCGCGCCTACCCCCTGGGCGCGCCCCTGCCTCGTGGGCCCCCTGGTGCTCCACCGACCTCAACTCCAACTCTATATATTCACGTTCGGGGAGAAAAAAATTCAGAGAGAAGGATTCATTGTGTTTTACGATACGGAACCGCCGCCAAGCCCTAATCTCTCTCGGGAGGGCTGATCTGGAGTCCGTTCGGGGCTCCAGAGAGGGGAATCCGTCACCGTCGTCATCATCAACCTTCCTCCATCACTAATTTCATGATGCTCACCATCGTGCGTGAGTAATTCCATCGTAGGCTTGCTGGACGGTGATGGGTTGGATGAGATTTACCATGTAATCGAGTTAGTTTTGTTAGGGTTTTGATCCCTAGTATCCACTATGTTCTGAGATTGATGTTGCGATGACTTTGCTATGCTTAATGCTTGTCACTAGGGCCCGAGTGCCATGATTTCAGATCTGAACCTATTACGTTTTCATGAATATATGTGAGTTCTTGATCCTATCTTGCAAGTCTATAGTCACCTATTATGTGTTATGATCCGTTAACCCCGAAGTGACAATAATCGGGATACTTACTGGTGATGACCATAGTTTGAGGAGTTCATGTATTCACTAAGTGTTAATGCTTTGGTCCGGTACTCTATTAAAAGGAGGCCTTAATATCCCTTAGTTTCCAATAGGACCCCGCTGCCACGGGAGGGTAGGACAAAAGATGTCATGCAAGTTCTTTTCCATAAGCACGTATGACTATATTCGGAATACATGCCTACATTACATTATATTTCCTTATATCATGATAAATGTTTATTATTCATGCTAGAATTGTATTAACCAGAAACTTAGTACATGTGTGAATACATAGACAAACAGATGTCACTAGTATGCCTCTACTTGACTAGCTCGTTGAATCAAAGATGGTTAAGTTTCCTAGCCATAGACATGAGTTGTCATTTGATTAACGGGATCACATCATTAGAGAATGATGTGATTGAATTGACCCATTCCGTTAGCTTAGCATTTGATCGTTTA
Organism: Triticum aestivum; assembly: GCF_018294505.1. Lineage (NCBI taxonomy): Eukaryota > Viridiplantae > Streptophyta > Magnoliopsida > Poales > Poaceae > Triticum > Triticum aestivum. The sequence goes on along the minus strand of NC_057805.1, from coordinate 351,467,277 downwards.
GTATATTGCTATTGCTTTCTTCATGACTTATACATGTTCCTGTGGCTATGAGATTATGCAACTCCCGAATACCGGAGGAACACTTTATGTGCTACCAAAGGTCACGACGTAACTGGGTGATTATAAAGGTTCTCTACAGGTGTCTCCGATGGTACTTGTTGAGTTGGCATAGATCAAGATTAGGATTTGTCACTCCAATTGTCGGAGAGGTATCTCTGGGCCCTCTCGGTAATGCACATCACTATAAGCCTTGCAAGCAATGCAACTAATGAGTTAGCTGCAAGATGATGTATTACGGAACGAGTAAAGAGACTTGCCGGTAACGAGATTGAACTAGGTATTGAGATACCAACGATCGAATCTTGGGAAAGTAACATACCGATGACAAAGGGAACAACGTATGCTATTATGCGGTTTGACCAATAAAAATCTTCATAGAATATGTAGGAGCCAATATGAGGATCCAGGTTCCGCTATTGGTTATTGACCAGAGACGTGTCTCGGTCATGTCTACATAGTTCTCGAACCCATAGGGTCCGCACGCTTAACGTTCGGTGACGATCGGTATTATGAGTTTATGTGTTTTGATGTATCGAAGGTAGTTCGGAGTCCCGGATATGATCACGGACATGACGAGGAGTCTCGAAATGGTCGAGACATAAAGATTGATATATTGGAAGACTATATTTGGACATTGGAATAGTTCCGGGTGAAATCGAGATTTTACCGGAGTGCCGGGGGGGGGGGGGTTACCGGAACCCCCCGGGGGTTAATGGGCCTTGATAGGCCCTAGTAGAGAGAGAGAGAGGGGCAGCCAGGGCAGGCCGCGCGCCCCCTCCCCTTGAGTCCGAATAGGACAAGGAAGGGGGGGGCGCCCCCTTGCCTTCCCCCTCTCCCACTCCTTCCTTCCCCCTCCTAGTGGGACTAGGAAAGGGGAGTCCTACTCCCACAAGGAGGAGGACTACTCCTCTTAGTGCGCCCTGCTAGGGCCGGCCGGCCTCCCCCTTGCTCCTTTATATACGGGGGCAGAGGGGCACCCCAGGGACACAAGTTGATCAGTTGATCTTTTAGCCCTGTGCAGTGCCCCCATCCACCATAATCTACCTCGGTCATATCGTAGCGGTGCTTAGGCGAAGCCCTGCATCGGTAGCATCATCATCATCACCGTCATCACTCTATCGTGCTGACGGAACTCTCCCTCGAAGCTCTGCTAGATCGTGAGTTCGTGGGACGTCACCGAGCTGAACGTGTGCTGAACTCGGAGGTGCCGTGTGTTCGGTACTTGGATCGGTCGGATCGTGAAGACGTACAACTACATCAACCGGGTTGTCATAACGCTTCCGCTTACGATCTACGAGGGTACGTGGACGACACTCTCACCTCTCGTTGCTATGCATCACCATGATCTTGTGTGTGCGTAGGATTTTTTTTGAAATTACTACGTTCCCCTACAAATTTATACCTCAACTACGAGGGGAGGTAAGGAATTGACATCTAGCTCTACACTTGATTCACCTTCTGTTTTGAGTAATCTTGCGACACCTAAACCTACTTCTTCTATTAATTCTGATATGTCGCATGTTATTGATGATGCCACTTCTGCTTTGCATGATACTTATGATGAAACTACTTCTATGCTTGATACTACTGTGCCATTAGGTGAATTTCTTGATGAACAACTTGCTAGGGCTAGAGAGAATGAAATTATTGAAACTGATAATATTGATGAAAGTGATGATGAAGATTCTCCCCCTAGATATGAATTACCTGTTGTGCCTAAGAGTTATGTTATGGATGAAGAAACTGCTAGAGACTTTCTTGCTTGCAATGATAGATATGATCTTAAGAAATTATTAGCTAAGCTGAAAGAAAAATCTTTGAATGCTAGAATGAAATATGACCCTGCTTTTTCTACTTCACCTATCTGTGTTACTGATAAGGATTATGATTTCTGTTGATCCTGAGATAATTACTTTGGTTGAATCTAATCCTTTTTATGGCTATGAATCTGAAACTGTTGTGGCACATCTTACTAAATTAAATGATATAGTTACCCTATTCACTAATGATGAGAAAACTCGTTACTACTATATCCTTAAATTATTTCTGTTCTCATTAAAGGGTGATGCTAAAACATGGTTTATCCTCTTGATCCTGGTTGTGTGCGTAGTCCCCAGGATATGGTCTATTACTTCTTTGCTAAATATTTCCCCGCTCATAAGAAACAAGCTGCTTTAAGGGAAATGTATAATTTTGTGCAAATTGAAGAAGAGAGTCTCCCACAAGCTTGGGGGAGGCTTCTCCAATTACTTAATGCTTTGCCTGATCATCCTCTCAAGAAAAATGAAATACTTGATATCTTTTATAATGGACTAGCCGATGCTTCCAGAGACCACCTGGATAGTTGTGCTGGTTGTGTTTTCAGGGAAAGAATAGTTGATCAAGCTGAATTGCTATTGAATAATATGTTGACTAATGAAAATAATTGGACACTTCCTGAACCAACTCCTAAGCCAACTCCGAAGAAGAGGGGTATTCTATTTCTCAGTCCTAAAGATATGCAAGAGGCAAAGAAATCTATGAAAGAAAAGGGTATTAAAGCTGAAGATGTTAAGAATTTACCACCTATTGAAGAAATACATGGTATTGATAACCCGACACAGGTAGTAGAGGTAAATTCTCTCTATAGATTTGATGAAGGTGATATTCCTGGTTATAAGTCTGCTAGCCAATGCTTAGATGAGTTTGATAATTTTATTGTTAAACAAGAAAACTTCAATGCTTATGTTGGTAGACAATTGAAACGAAATGCTTATATGATTGAAAACTTGAGTGATTATATGTCTAGAGTTAAAGGTGAACTTAAACTCATTAGTAAACATGCTTCTATGGTTACCACTCAAGTAGAACAAGTGCTTAAAGCTCAAAATGATTTGCATAAATGAATTAAATAATAAGGGAAATGATAATGCTGTTAGAGTTATGACTAGATGGGGTAAAATGAATCAGGAACCTTTGTATCCTGAGGGCCACCCTAAGAGAATTGAGCAGGATTCTCAGAGAACTAATGTTGATGCACCTAGTCCTTCTAAAAGGAAGAAAAAGAAAAATGATAGGACTTTGCATGCTTCTAGTGAACCTGTTGTAGACACACCTGAGAATCCCAATGATATTTCTATTTCTGATGCTGAAACACAATTAGGTGATGAACATGAACCTAGTGATAATGTTAATAATGATGTTCATGTTGATGCTCAACCTAGCAATAACAATGATGTAGAGATTGAACCTGCTGTTGATCTTGATAACCCACAATCAAAGAATCAACGTTATGATAAGAGAGACTTCATTGCTAGGAAGCACGGTTCAGAAACCCATGCCTTTTCCTCCTAAACCATCCAAGAAAAAGGATGATGAGGATTTTGAGCGCTTTGCTGAAATGATTAGACCTATCTTTTTACGTATGCGTTTGACTGATATGCTTAAAATGAATCCTTATGCTAAGTATATGAAAGATATTGTTAAAAATAAAAGAAAGATACCGGAAGCTGAAATTTCCACCATGCTTGCTAATTATACTTTTAAAGGTGGAATACCTAAGAAACTAGGAGATCCAGGAGTACCAACTATACCTTGCTCCATTAAAAGAAACTATGTTAAAAGTGCTTTATGTGATCTTGGAGCCGGTGTTAGTGTTATGCCTCTCTCTTTATATCGTAGACTTGATTTGAATAAGTTGACACCTACTGAAATATCTTTGCAAATGGCCGATAAATCAACCGTTATACCTGTTGGTATTTGTGAGGATGTGCCTGTTGTGGTTGCAAACTTTACTATTTTAACGGACTTTGTTATTCTTGATATCCCCGAGGACGATAGTATGTCGATTATCCTTGGTAGACCCTTTTTGAATACTGCAGGGGCTGTTATTGATTGCAACAAAGGCAATGTCACTTTTCATGTTAATGGTAATGAGCATACGGTACACTTTCCGAGGAAACAACCTCAAGTCCATAATATCAATTCTATTGGAAAAATTCCAGTGATTACTATTGGAGGTTTTGAATTTCCTCTTCCTACTGTCAAGAAGAAATATGATATTCTTATTGTTGGGGACGTGCATATCCCCGTTGAGGTAACCTAGTGTTATTCGAAAATTCTCCGGTTTCATGCGATTCGGAATGAGTTTGTTTACAAGACTTGATCAACCTTGTTAGTGGATTCCTTTTGATGAGCATGAGATGGATGAAGTTAGAAAGCACAACCTTCTGTACCCTCCTTTTACTTTCTGTTATTTAGATTAAATAAAGCGAAAATAGTATTTCCTGTCTATTTTTTGAATTATCCATGCAATAAAAAAATACCCCAAAAATAAAAGTTCTCCAAATGTCCCGAAATTGAAATATGATTTTTTCTAGAATATTTGAGAATATCTGGCACTGAGAACACATCAGGGGGAGCCAGCACCTGGCCACGAGGGTCCAGGGAGCGCCCACCCCCTGGGCACACCCCCTGCCTCGTGGGCCCCTGGTGGCCCCCTCCACTTATTCCAGCACCCACACACTCCTTCTTCCTCCCAAAAAAATCACCAACCAGCTCAAGCACGAGTTCTAGCTCATCTTGCTGCCATTTTCGATCTCCTTGCTCAAAGCTCCACTCACGAAACTGCTTCGGGGGATTGTTCTTCGGTATGTGACTCCTCCAATGGTCCAATTAGTTTTTGTTCTAGTGCTTTATTCATTGCAAATTTTTGTTGCCTAGGTGACCTTGTTCTTGAGCTTGCATGTCAAATTTATTTGGTCCCAAGTAGTTCTAATGCATGATATAGTCTCTAGGCACTTGTGGGAGTAGTTGCTATCAATTTTGTTGAGTTTGGTTCACTTTTATTTTGAGTTACTAAAATTTTCAGAATTTTTCAGAAAATGATGAAGAGATTATTGAGGGGCTCTTCGAGCCGAAGCTCGAAGGATAAGCAAAGTGAAGAGGATAAGAAGCCCAAATATAATCTCCCTCGCACCGCGGAGGCCTCACCGACTTCCTCCACGACCAGCTCGATCAGTATCTCCTACTTACTAATATTTTTGTGCAAAATTTTCATTTCCATGCTAGGAGATCACCACCTTCGGTGGATTTTTATTTATATGATGAGTATAAGGAGATGTCACTTTATGACTATTGTGGGGTTTGCAAGTTGCCCTTTGAGGGCAGCATAGAGGAACCACATCATAACGATGTGGAATGGTTTATTGATATGATCGCTGTAGGGGAGACGAGGAAGGTTTCCGATGCAAGAATTACTAGCATACACTTTCCTGTTGTACGTTACTTTGCAATATTTGCTAGTAGATGCTTAATTGGTCACGGGAACTGTGGAAACCTTAGTGCCCCTGATATTGTTATTTTGTGCCATGATTTGTTTCGCGATAACACTTTTAGTTTCGGCGCTATTGTTGCCAAGCGGTTAAATCTGAACCGTACGAAGGGTCCCATCTTTGGAGGTATCTTTGCTTCGCGGCTTGCTAAATATTTCGAGATACCTATTAGACACTATGAGAAAGAGGAAAAGTTGCTGCCTCCAATTTTTCTAGACTATAAGAGTATGGTAGCACATGATTTTCTTGTTAAGAATAAGAAAAAGATGCTTAACTATAGACTGATATTTGATAAAAAAATACTTTGAGACTATTACCTTGCCTGCTCCTTCTTTGTTCAACTTATCTTCAGGCATGTACCTTGTCCTGCCGAAGGCCATTCATGCCTACCGGAGCCTAACACCAGCTCTAGAGCCCGAGCCGGAGCCACCACTCGATCCTCATCGTCAGTCTGTGTATCAGTCGGATCCGGAGGAGATCGCCAACTAGTGGCACCCCGAGCATCCTTCTCAGTACACCGGAGAGAGTAGCTTTGATCCATGGGCATAGACCAACTTAGGCCAAAAGCCTAAGCTTGGGGGAGTACATATTTCTCACCGACATTACATTCATGTTCACACACTCACGCTAGTTGTCGGTGCTCATACTTTTTCATTGTACTATCCATGCTAGTTTATTTTCTTTTTCTCGCTTTCTTCTTGTGTGTTTGAATAACCTTAAGAAAAACCAAAAAAATTAGTTGTAGCTTTTAGCTAGTTTACTCTCCATGCTTGTAGTAGTAATAATTAAAATAAAACCCAAAAAAGATTTCTCGTTCTTCTTTTGCTTGTTGGGAGCTTTCTCGTGTAAATAGTTTTATTTCTTTTCTTTTCTTTGGGGGTCGAGAGGAGAAGACTATAATGAAAATGTTGAAGTGGCTCTTATATGCATTATTGTTGATTTAACCAAGATCCCATATTACCTCGTCTTCTCCTTTGTATTAAATGCTCGCAAATTCCAGCTTAGTCCAATGCACGTGCACTATTATTATTATCCACACTGTTCGGTCGTGCAAGTGAAAGGCAATAATTGCGATATATGATGGACTGATTGAGATGAGAGAAGCTGGTATGAACTCGAACTCTCTTGTTTTTGTAAATATGATTAGTTCATCGTTCCTGATTTAGCCTATTATGAATGAAACATGTTTGCAATGACAATTAGATATTATAGTTGCTCATGCCATGCTTAATTAGCTAGGAGTTTATAATGGTTTACCTTGCGTGCCAACATGCTATTAAAATGGTTGTAATGTGGTATGATAGGGTGGTATCCTCCTTTGAACGATTCGAGTGACTTGACTTGGCACATGTTCACGCATGTAGTTGAAATAAAATCAACATAGCCTTCACGACATTTATGATCATGTTGGATTATATCCTACTCATGCTTGCACTCAATGTTTATTAATTTTAATGCATGTTCATGACTGTTGTCGCTCTTTAGTTGGTCGCTTCCCAGTCTTTTTCTAGCCTTCACTTGTACTAAGCGGGAACACTGCTTGTGCATCCACTTCCATAAACCCCAAAGTTATTCCATATGAGTCCACCATACCTTCCTATAAGCGGTATCTACCTGCCGTTCCAAGTAAATTTGTATGTGCCAAACTCTAAACCTTCAAATGAAATTCTGTTTTGTATGCTCGAATAGCTCATGTATCAACTAGGGCTATCTGTATCTCCCATGCTAGGCGGGTTATTCTCAAGAGGAGTGGACTCCGCTCCTCACTCACGAGAAAATGGCTGGTCACTGGGATGCCCAGTCCCATGCTCAACTCAAATCAAAATAATTGCAAACAAAACTCCCCCAGGACTGTTGTTAGTTGGAGGCACCCGTTGTTTCGGGCCAGCCATGGATTGATGCTTGTTGGTGGTGGGGGAGTATAAACTTTACCATTCTGTTTGGGAACCGCCTATAATGTGTGTAGCATGGAAGATATCGAGATCTCTTGGTTGTTATGTTGATAATGAAAGTATGCCGCTCAAAATATTATTCATCTCTGCTTCAAAATCGAGCTCTGGCACCTCTACAAATCCCTGCTTCCCTCTGCGAAGGGCCTATCTATTTACTTTTATGCTGAGTCATCACCCTCTTATTAAAAAGCACCAGCTGGAGAGCACCGCTGTCATTTGCATGCATTACTATTAGTTTATATTGGGTATGACTATGACTGGATCTCTTTTACCATGAATTACAATGTTTAGTCAGTCCTTGATCTTCAGAGGTGCTCTGTATTTATGTTTTGCGGTCTCAGAAAGGGCTAGCGAGATACCATCTTGTTATATCATATTATGATTGTTTTAAGAAAGTATTGTTATCCGAGATTTATTATTATTGCTCGCTAGTTGATTATGCCATTGATATAAGTAAACATGAAACCTAAGTGTTATTGTGAATATGGTTAGTTCATAATCTTTGCTGAAAACTTGAATGCTGGCTTTACATATTTACAACAACAAGAGCAAACAGAGTTTGTAAAAGTTTTTCTTTATCACTTTCAGTTTATCAACTGAATTGCTTGAGGACAAGCAAAGGTTTAAGCTTGGGGGAGTTGATACGTCTCCATCGTATCTACTTTTCCAAACACTTTTGCCCTTGTTTTGGACTCTAACTTGCATGATTTGAATGGAACTAACCCGGACTGACGCTGTTTCCAGCAGAATTGCCATGGTGTTGTTTTTGTGCAGAAATAAAAGTTCTCGGAATGACCTGAAACTTCACGGAGAATATTTTTGGAATATATAAAAAATACTAGCGAAAGAATCAAGGCCAGGGGGCCCACTGTCGGTGTCAAAACCGGCGGATCTCGGGTAGGGGGTCCCGAACTGTGCGTCTAAGGCGGATGGTAACAGGAGGCGGGGGACACAATGTTTACCCAGGTTCGGGCCCTCTCGACGGAGGTAATACCCTACTTCCTGCTTGATTGATCTTGATGATATGAGTATTACAAGAGTTGATCTACCACGAGATCGTAGAGGCTAAACCCTAGAAGCTAGCCTATGATTATGATTGTCGTTGTCCTACGGACTAAACCCTCCGGTTTATATAGACACCGAAGGGGGCTAGGGTTACACAGAGTCGGTTACAAGGAAGGAGATCTACATATCCGTATTGCCAAGCTTGCCTTCCGCGCAAAGGAGAGTCCCACCCGGACACGGGACGAAGTCTTGAATCTTGTATCTTCATAGTCCAACAGTCCGACAGAAGTATATAGTCTGGCTGTCCGAGGACCCCTTAATCCAGGACTCCCTCAGTAGCCCCTGAACCAGGCTTCAATGATGATGAGTCCGGCGCGCAGATTGTCTTCGGCATTGCAAGGCGGGTTCCCCCTCCGAATACTCCATAGAAGATTTTGAACACTAGGATCGTGTCCGGCTCTGCAAAGCAAATTCCACATACCACCATAGAGAGTATAATATTCCCACAAATCTAATCTGCTGACAACTTTTCATAGCGTGACATCCTGCCATGGTCTGGTCATGACGAACTGTTTTCCCAGCCTGCCACTGCATGTGTTGCGAGGCGGTTTTATTGGCACGTCTTGTCGAAGCAGAGATCGTGTTCCTCTTATCACGGGATTCTCATCAATACGGGTGTGGGTAACCCAATCGTGCCCGTTGGTATGACTCCTCGATTTTAGGCAAGTTCCTAACGGTCACGCAGAGGACGCTTGATATTCACCCTCTTTATAAAGGGGCCAAGGCCTGTCCTTTTCTTCTCGCGCTCGATCCTTCCCTTCCCCCACCTCGAATTCCAACACCCGAGGCTCCGGCTAAGCGCTTTGGACCTTCAATCATGTCCGGATCCAACCTTCAAGGCCGGTGGATAGCCTCCTCTGTCACAGAGGAGGACATCAAGAAGCTGAGAGAAGCCAGGTATCTGACCGCTGAAATCTCGCAGAGGCTGCCTGCTCCAGGGCAGGTCATCCCTACTCCCGAACCCAACGAGAGTGTCGTATTTGTTTCCCACTTCCTCCGAGGGCTAGGCTTTAGTATTGATCCCTTTGTTAGAGGGCTTTTGTTCTATTACGGGCTCAATTTCCATGATCTAGCTCCAGATTCCATCCTTCACATCTCGTCGTTTATCGTCGTGTGTGAGGCCTTCCTCCGCATCACTCCACACTTCGGCTTATGGCTCAAGACCTTCAATGTGAAGCCGAAGATGATCGATGGGCGACACGTAGAATGCGGAGGTGCCATAATAAGCAAAGGCGCCGATGCTCCATGGCCAAAGGGTTCCTTCCCGGAGATGTCCAATTATTGCAGCGGGAGTGGTTTTACATCACGACTCCCCGAAGTACTAAGTGGGCAGCTGCCCCCGCCACAACTGGCGTCATGGGTCAACAAGGGGCTAGACTGGGGGCCAGTTAATGACATGCCGACATTGCGGAGTCGCATTCGAGATCTCCTCAAGAGAGATGTCGGCCTTGTCAAGGTAATGCAAGTCATGCTAGTTCGTCGGGTCCTACCATGCCAACGTCGACCTCTCCGTATGTGGGAGTTCAACCCGGAAGGACCACGAACTATTCAGCAATTCTTCGGCGTGACACTCAAAGAGATGTATGGATTGTTCTTCGGATCACGAATAAAGTGTCCGGACACCACCGAGGATGCGGGTCTAAACTGCAATCGTCCAGATACCCACGTAAGTAATTCTGCAGCCGAACACGTTGTCTTTTAATTTGTCACAACATCATTCTGAAAAATCACTCTTTGACCAGGACTGGATAAAAAAGGCGAAGATGATTAGGTGTTCGACCCCCCTTCCCGAGGGCTCACCGGATCCTGTACTAGCCAGGATGCTTGAGCTCGCACCTTATCAAGCGCCATCAGGGGAAGATAAAGGGAGGAATAAAGAAGCCGAAAGCGGGCCTCACTCATTACTCATCCAAACCGGGGGAATTAGTGTCTCCTCGAAGGAGGATAACCGGGGAGAAGAATCTGAAATTCCCTCTCCCCAAGGAAGGAAAAGGACCGCCTCTGAAGACTTGGAAACAAGGGTTTCCAAATGAGGGAAGAAACCTTCACCAGAGGGCCCTGCCCCGGAGGGCATCCTTACCGCACAGTGCCCGCAAGGGGATCAACCCTCCACCGAGCTGTAAGTGAACAAGAGTACTTTTGATAAATATATCCTGCTTCATCTCTGAGGACAATAACCAAGACGTATGTCTTGCAGTTCGGATCGTAGCCCTTCTCGACAGAGTTCGTCTTTGGGGGATCTTCTTCCGGAGATGATGGAGAGCGAAACGCCTCCCCCTGTCTCCCCGCCTCGTGAGGCGGCCGACCCTGAGGTGTCGTCATGGAGGATTTCTCCTGATCCGCCAAGGCCGGAAGGTAACCCTTCGGCCACCCGAAGTCCGGAGGATTCGGCTCCTAAGGAGAGCAACAGAAAGAGTCCGGGACTGTCCGGTGCACAACCGGACGTACTGATGGGTCTTCTGGAGCAAGCGGCTATCTCAGAGGCGCATCATACTTTAATGGGTACGGTGGTTGAGAGGATTTCATTCGCCAAAAGTGGGTTGCATGAAGCTTTTATGAGCCTGCTAAAAGGCTTTGAGGTACGCAAAGTAATATATATTTTGACGGTACCGCACACGCTAGGTGTGCCCTATACAGATAGCAGCCCCTGAGACTCTGGTTGCTGTCCTAAAGGCGGCAAACAGAGGATCATATTCCCAGGTAATGATCATGCTGCTTTCATGTGCAGGCGGCTGAGGGTCCAGTGGCTAGCCGGACTGGTGAGTTTGCTGAACTGAAGCGGCAACTTGATGCGGCAGATGCCGACATCGTGCTTGTAAACAAGTGGCTTGACGAGGCACAGGGTATGTATTCTCCGGTGGTTAACAGATATTTAAGAGGAGCATGATGCTAGTATCTATAATATGGTGTGAGTGCAGATGGAGCTGCCGCTGTGGAGACCCTTCAGGCGGAGCTTGCCCGAGCCAAGAAACAAGCCAGGAGAAGTGATGCGGCCGCCCTAAAGGCGGTCGAAGAATTAAGAGCCGAACAGGCTGCTCATCGCCAGAGCGAAGATAAAATAGCCAAGATGGCTGTTGAGCTGAAGGATGCCGCCGACCGGTATGCTTCTTGAAAAGGAAAGCCAAGCGAAAGCGGCGGACCTGAAGAAAGCCATGGTAGCAGCCAAGGAGACCCGCTCTAAAATCAGAGCGGCGAAGGAGGAGCTTCGTCAAGCTGGAGATATCACGGCTGGGAAGCCCTTTTTGTTGCGGACAAAGTTCGGAGATCCAAAGTATGCCCCTATGGATCAATTATGGAGTGCTGCAGATGCGTACTTGGACTTGGCAGCGAGTGCTGCTGATGCGACTGAGTTTTTCAAAGATCAAAAAGATCATGAAGTGGAAAAGTTGTTCTGGTCATAGTTCAGTGCTCCAACGCGTCCGCTGCTGTTAAATGAGCAAATGGCCGAGTGGGCTGAGCTCCATAGGTTGTCCGGGCTTGCCATGAGGTCTGTCGTGGATCATCTTTGGCTGGAAGGACCAAGGCCGAATAGTTATTTTAGTTTAGTGCAAAGATTCCTTGGTGCTGTGCTGCATATCGACGCTGCAAAGAGGTCGGCGTGCATAGAGGGTGTGCGGATGGCTCTTGCCCGTGTTAAGACATACTGGGCAGAGATGGAGGCCACCGCTATTGCAACCCAGAGTTCGGCCGTAGGCCATGTATCAACCAAGCACTATTTTGAAGAAGTCCTAGAAGGCACTCGTTTAATAGAGGCTAAGTGCTCGAAGAGTATCATGTTCTAGTGACATGTATCCCAATTGTAAAAACAATGCTATTATGATTATAAAGGCTGTGTTTATACTTTTGCCTGTAAGTATTATGATGCCTCCTGTGTGGCCGTTTATGTATGTATATACCCTAAAAGTTTGCAGTCGTCGGCTTCAGCCCCCACGCATATAATGCGGGGGTGTTCGGAAAAGCGCGTATTCACAATTGATCCAACGTCTTGGTCCATTAAGGAGGTGATAGCGCGGCGAACAAGGCAATCGGACTATATTGCTTTAACACTTTCACTTAGCCATAGGAGTTTGATGGCGGGGCTACTATATAGCCCCTGGTACTTCCGCGTCTATCCGGATACGGTGCGCGTACATACATGACCGGGAAACCGGTCCTTCGTTAATGTGGAGGAATCACGAAAATTCCGATGAGTCATCGAGTGGTTGACCAGTCTCGCGCTTTATCATGACAGTCAGTTTTCGGCTTTCTCTGCTGAGGTGCTCATCCAGATGAACCAGGGCACAATCGCAGCAGTTCTCCTGGTGCCACCTTAGCCGATAGAGCGGAACATATGGTAACAAAACACGGGAGCCGGACAAACCCAACTATTGACCAAAGACATGATTCGGAGCTGGTGCATATAAGGCCAAACTCGCGACGCCAAACACTCCCTAAGGTATTCGGACTTTACAACATATGCTGGGCTGGGTAACGCCCTCGATAAACCCTAAATTTCCAGGTACGTGCATTAGTCTGACGTGGCGAAATGCCAATAACGCCAGCATCCCTCTCGGTTGTGTTGAATATCCGGAGGGTCTACAGCAACAAGAGACAGTAAGAAAGGTTTACACAGGGTCTTAATCTAAAAAGAAACTTTTGAGCGGGGCCCTGCTGCACGTCTGCGCCCGTGTCTCCGTTGTGCCGTATCCTGGAAGGGTGTGGCACGATGATCATCTGCAAAAGAAAAAACCCAGGTGAAAGTCTTCGTGCGAAAAATTGATTATTCTTAATGAACTATTAAAATTCAATCAAAATAAGGTCAAGCCTAACTGTAGTCCTTTTTATATGCGGGAAGCCCCTAGCACCACCTATGGGGGTAAATCCATCTACCCCATCTCAGGTTTATCTGGGCTGTTACAGCTAGTGGTGTGCCGGACTCGTCTAGCCGTGTCCGCGGTCTTGACGACCGATCGTTTATTCTGGTTGGAGAGGCTAGTCAGTGTTCGGCTGCTAAAGCCGCCACACATTCTTCTGTACGCAAGGAATGCTCTGTGTTTCCGCTAACTATGATGGTGCCATGTGGACCGGGCATCTTAAGCTTAAGATAAGCGTAATGCGGTACTGCGTTAAAACAAGCGAAGGCCATTCTTCTGAGTAGTGCTTGATAGCCACTTCGGAATGGAGCGATGTCGAAGGTTAACCTTGCACTTCGGAAGTTGTCGGGAGAACCGAATACAACCTCTAGTACTAGAGAGCCCGTGCAGCGGGCCTCTGGGCCTGGTATTACTCCTTTAAAGGTAGTATTGCTTTGGTTAATTCTTGTCGGGTCTATCCCCATTTTGCGGACTGTGTCCTGATATATCAGATTGAGACTACTGTTGCCGTCCATAAGGACTCGGGTGGGATGGTATCCGTTAATTATTGGGTCTAGCACCAAGGCAGCAGATCCTTCGTGCCGGATACTAGTCGGGTGATCCCTGCGATCGAAAGTGATCGGGCAGGCCAACCAAGGGTTGAACTTGGGGGTGACGGGCTCCACGGCGCATGTGTCTCGGAGTGCGCGTTTGCTCCTCCTCTTCGTTACGTGAATAATGTTCATTGTTTTGACCTCTGGTGGGAATTTTTTCTGTCCCCCAGTGTTTGCCGGCGAGGCTCATCCTCGTCTTCACTTGGTGTCTCCCTCCCCTTGTGCTCGGCGTTTAGCTTGCCGGCTTGCTTGAAGACCCAACATTCTCTGTTGGTGTGATTTGCAGGTTTGTCAGAGGTGCCATGAATCTGACATAATCTGTCTAGAATCTTGTTTAGGCTGGACGGTCCATCTCGGCTGCCTTTAAGTGGCTTTTTCCGTTGACCGGGTTGAGAGCCCTTGAATCCGGCGTTTACCGCCGTGTTGTCTGGGCTGTCTTCATTGCTTCGACGCTTGCTTTTATGGCATCACGGTTTCCCATTACCATCCCTGACTTCGGATGTGCCTGGGTCGCTGGTGCCGCTACGGGCCAGCCAACTATCTTCGCTCGCGCAAAAGTGGGTCATAAGGCTTGTTAAGGCTGCCATTGTCCTCGGTTTTTCCTGGCCGAGGTGTCTGGCGAGCCATTTTTCCCGGACACTGTGTTTGAAAGCCGCTAAGGCTTCGGCGTCCGGGCAGTCGACAATTTGATTCTTCTTAGTGAGGAATCTGTTCCAAAGCTTTCGGGCTGACTCTCCGGGCTGTTGAATTATATGACTTAAATCGTCTGCATCCGGAGGCCGGACATATGTCCCTTGAAAATTAGCCCTAAAAGCATCCTCAAGCTCTTCCCAACTTCCAATTGAGTTTTCGGGGAGGCTCTGTTGGGGAACGTAGTAATTTCAAAAAAATTCCTACGCACACGCAAGATCATGGTGATGCATAGCAACGAGAGGGGAGAGTGTTGTCCATGTACCCTAGTAGACCGAAAGCGGAAGCGTTAACACAACGCGGTTGATGTAGTCGTACGTCTTCACGATCCGACCGATCAAGTACCGAACGCACGGCACCTCCGAGTTCAGCACACGTTCAGCTCGATGACGTCCCTCGAACTCCGATCCAGCTGAGTGTTGAGGGAGAGTTTCGTCAGCACGACGGCGTGGTGATGATGATGTTCTACCGACGCAGGGCTTCGCCTAAGCTCCGCTACGATATTATCAAGGTGTAATATGGTGGAGGGGGGGCACCGCACACGGCTAAAAGATCGTTGATCAATTGTGTCTAGAGGTGCCCCCTGCCCCCGTATATAAAGGTGCAAGGGGGAGGCCGCCAGCCAAGGAGGTGTGGCGCGCCAGGAGGAGTCCTACTCCTACTGGGAGTAGGACTCCCCCCTTTTTCCATGTTGGACTAGGAGTGGAAGGGGGAAGAGGTGGAGGGGAGGAAGGAAGGGGGCGCCCCCCCTCTCCTTGTCCTATTTGGACTGGGGGGGAAGGGGGGCGCGGCCCTGCCCTGGCCTCCTCTCCTCTCTTCCACCTAGGCCCACTAAGGCCCATTAAGTTACCGGGGGGTTCCGGTAACCTCCCGGTACTCCGGAAAAATCCTGATTTCACCCAGAACACTTCCGATGTCCAAACATAGGCTTCCAATATATCAATCTTTATGTCTCGACCATTTCGAGACTCCTCGTCATGTCCGTGATCACATCCGGGACTCCGAACAACCTTCGGTACATCAAAACATATAAACTCATAATATAACTGTCATCGTAACGTTAAGCGTGCGGACCCTACGGGTTCGAGAACTATGTAGACATGACCGAGACACCCCTCCGTCAATAACCAATAGCGGAACCTGGATGCTCATATTGGCTCCCACATATTCTACGAAGATCTTTATCGGTCAGACCGCATAACAACATACGTTGTTCCCTTTGTCATCGGCATGTTACTTGCCAAGATTCGATCGTCGGTATCTCGATACCTAGTTCAATCTCGTTACCGGCAAGTCTCTTTACTCGTTCCGTAATACATCATCCCGCAACTAACTCATTAGTTACCATGCTTGCAAGGCTTATAGTGATGTGTATTACTGAGTGGGCCCAGATATACCTCTCCGACAATCGGAGTGACAAATCCTAATCTCGAAATACGCCAACCCAACAAGTACCTTTGGAAGCACCTGTAGAGCACCTTTATAATCACCCAGTTACGTTGTGATGTTTGGTAGCACACAAAGTGTTCCTCCGGTAAACGGGAGTTGCATAATCTCATAGTCATAGGAACATGTATAAGTCATGAAGAAAGCAATAGCAACATACTAAACGATCGAGTGCTAAGCTAACGGAATGGGTCAAGTCAATCACATCATTCTCCTAATGATGTGATCCCATTAATCAAATGACAACTCATGTCTATGGCTAGGAAACATAACCATCTTTGATCAACGAGCTAGTCAAGTAGAGGCATACTAGTGACACTCTGTTTGTCTATGTATTCACACATGTATCAAGTTTCCGGTTAATACAATTCTAGCATGAATAATAAACATTTATCATGATATAAGGAAATAAATAATAACTTTATTATTGCCTCTAGGGCATATTTCCTTCAGTCTCCCACTTGCACTAGAGTCAATAATCTAGTTCACATCGCCATGTGATTTAACATCAATAGTTCACATCACCATGTGATTAACACCCATAGTTCACATCGTCATGTGACCAACACCCAAAGGGTTTACTAGAGTCAGTAATCTAGTTCACATCGCTTATGTGATTAACACCAAAGAGTACTAAGGTGTGATCATGTTTTGCTTGTGAGATAATTTTAGTCAACGGGTCTGTCACATTCAGATCCGTAAGTATTTTGCAAATTTCTATGTCTACAATGCTCTGCACGGAGCTACTCTAGCTAATTGCTCCCACTTTCAATATGTATCTAGACCGAGACTTAGAGTCATCTAGATTAGTGTCAAAACTTGCATCGACGTAACCCTTTACGACGAACCTTTTGTCACTTCCATAATCGAGAAACATATCCTTATTCCAGTAAGGATAATTTTGACCGCTGTCCAGTGATCTACTCCTAGATCACTATTGTACTCCCTTGCCAAAATCAGTGTAGGGTATACAATAGATCTGGTACACAGCATGGCATACTTTATAGAACCTATGGCCGAGGCATAGGGAATGACTTTCATTCTCTTTCTATCTTCTGCCGTGGTCGGGCTTTGAGTCTTACTCAATTTCACACCTTGTAACACAGGCAAGAAACTCTTTCTTTGACTGTTCCATTTTGAACCACTTCAAAATCTTGTTAAGGTATGTACTCATTGAAAAAACTTATCAAGCGTCTTGATCTATCTCTATAGATCTTGATGCTCAATATGTAAGCAGCTTCACCGAGGTCTTTCTTTGAAAACTTCTTTCAAACACTCCTTTATGCTTTGCAGAATAATTCTACATTATTTCCGATCAACAATATGTCATTCACATATACTTATCAGAAATTTTGTAGTGCTCCCACTCACTTTCTTGTAAATACAGGCTTCACCGCAAGTCTGTATAAAACTATATCCTTTGATCAACTTATCAAAGCGTATATTCCAACTCCGAGATACTTGCACCAGTCCATAGATGGATCGCTGGAGCTTGTATATTTTGTTAGCACCTTTAGGATTGACAAAACCTTCCGGTTGCATCATATACAACTCTTCTTCCAGAAATCCATTCAGGAATGCAGTTTTGACATCCATTTGCCAAATTTCATAATCATAAAATGCGGCAATTGCTAACATGATTCGGACAGACTTAAGCATAGATACGAGTGAGAAACTCTCATCGTAGTCAACACCTTAAACTTGTCGAAAACCTTTTGCGACAATTCTAGCTTTGTAGATAGTAACACTACTATCAGCGTCCGTCTTCCTCTTGAAGATCCATTTAATCTCAATGGCTCGCCGATCATTGGGCAAGTCAATCAAAGTCCATACTTTGTTCTCATACATGGATCCCATCTCGGATTTCATGGCCTCAAGCCATTTCGTGGAATCTGGGCTCATCATCGCTTCCTCATAGTACGTAGGTTCGTCATGGTCTAGTAACATAACCTCCAGAACAGGATTACCGTACCACTCTGGTGCGGATCTTACTCTGGTTGACCTACAAGGTTCAGTAATAACTTGATCTGAAGTTCCATGATCATCATCATTAACTTCCTCACTAATTGGTATAGGCGTCACAGAAACTGGTTTCTGCGATGAACTACTTTCCAATAAGGGAGCAGGTACAGTTACCTCATCAAGTTCTACTTTCCTCCCACTCACTTCTTTCGAGAGAAACTCCTTCTCTAGAAAGGATCCATTCTTAGCAACGAATATCTTGCCTTCGGATCTGTGATAGAAGGTGTACCCAAAAGTCTCCTTTGGGTATCCTATGAAGACACATTTCTCCGATTTAGGTTTGAGCTTATCAGGTTGAAGTTTCTTCACATAAGCATATTAACACCAAACTTTAAGAAACGACAACTTTGGTTTCTTGCCAAACCACAGTTCATAAGATGTCGTCTCAACGGATTTAGATGGTACCCTATTTAACGTGAATGCAGCTGTCTCTAATGCATAACCCCAAAACGATAGTGGTAGATCGGTAAGAGACATCATATATCGTACCATATCTAATAAAGTACGGTTACGATGTTCGGACACACCATTACACTGTGGTGTTCCAGGTGGCGTGAGTAGTGAAACTATTTCACATTGTTTTAACTGAAGGCCAAACTCGTAACTCAAATACTCTTCTCCACGATCAGATCGTAGAAACTTTATTTTCTTGTTACGATGATTTTCCACTTCACTCTAAAATTATATGAACTTTTCAAATGTTTCAGACTTCTGTTTCATTAAGTAGATATACCCATATCTGCTCAAATCATTTGTGAAGGTCAGAAAATAATGATACCTGCTACGAGCCTCAATATTCATCGGACCACATACATCTGTATGTATGATTTCCAACAAATCTGTTGCTCTCTCCATAGTTCCGGAGAACGGTGTTTTAGTCATCTTGCCCATGAGGCACGGTTCGCAAGCATCAAGTGATTCATAATCAAGTGATTCCAAAATCCCATCAGTATGGAGTTTCTTCATGCGCTTTACACCAATATGACCTAAACGGCAGTGCCACAAATAAGTTGCACTATCATTATTAACTTTGCATCTTTTGGCTTCATTATTATGAATATGTGTATCACTACGATCGAGATCCAACAAACCATTTTATTGGGTGTATGACCATATAAGGTTTTATTCATGTAAACAGAACAACAATTATTCTCTAATTTAAATGAATAACCGTATTGCAACAAACATGATCAAATCATATTCATGCTCAACGCAAACACCAAATAACACTTATTTAGTTTCAACACTAATCCCGAAAGTATAGGGAGTGTGCGATGATGATCATATCAATCTTGGAACTACTTCCAACACACATCGTCACCTCGCCTTTTACTAGTCTCTGTTTATTCTGCAACTCCCGTTTCGAGTTACTACTCTTAGCAACTGAACCAGTATCAAATACCGAGGGGTTGCTATAAACACTAGTAAAGTACACATCAATAACATGTATATCCAATATACCTTTGTTCACTTTGCCATCCTTCTTATCCACCAAATAGTTGGGGTAGTTCCGCTTCCAGTGACCAGTCCCTTTGCAGTAGAAGCACTTAGTCTCAGGCTTAGGACCAGACTTAGGCTTCTTCACTTGAGCAGCAACTTGCTTGCCGTTCTTCTTGAAGTTCCCCTTCTTCCCTTTGCCCTTTTCTTGAAACTAGTGGTCTCGTCAACCATCAACACTTGATGTTTTTCTTGATTTCTACCTTCGTCGATTTCAGCATCACGAAGAGCTCGGGAATTACTTTCGTCATCCCTTGCATACTATAGTTCATCACGAAGTTCTAACTTGGTGATGGTGACTAGAGAATTCTGTCAATCACTATTTTATCTGGAAGATTAACTCCCACTTGATTCAAGCGATTGTAGTACCCAGACAATCTGAGCACATGCTCACTGCTTGAGCTATTCTCCTCCATCTTTTAGCTATAGAACTTGTTGGAGACTTCATATCTCTCAACTCGGGTATTTGCTTGAAATATTAACTTCAACTCCTGGAACATCTCATATGGTCCATGACGTTCAAAACGTCTTTGAAGTCCCGATTCTAAGCCGTTAAGCATGGTGCACTAAACTATCAAGTAGTCATCATATTGAGCTAGCCAAACGTTCATAACGTCTGCATCTGCTCCTGCAATAGGTCTGTCACCTAGCGGTGCATCAAGGACATAATTTTTCTGTGCAGCAATGAGGATAATCCTCAGATCACGGATCCAATCCGCATCTTTGCTACTAACATCTTTCAACATAATTTTTCTCTAGGAACATATCAAAAATAAACACAGGGAAGCAACAACGCGAGCTATTGATCTACAACATAATTTGCAAAATACTATCAGGACTAAGTTCATGATAAA
Organism: Triticum aestivum; assembly: GCF_018294505.1. Taxonomy (NCBI): domain Eukaryota; kingdom Viridiplantae; phylum Streptophyta; class Magnoliopsida; order Poales; family Poaceae; genus Triticum; species Triticum aestivum. The sequence goes on along the minus strand of NC_057805.1, from coordinate 351,446,933 downwards.
TTTAAGTTCAATTAATCATATTACTTAAGAACTCCCACTTAGATAGACATCCCTCTAATCCTCTAAGTGATCACGTGATCCATATCAACTAAACCATGTCCGATCATCACGTGAGATGGAGTAGTTTCAATGGTGAACATCACTATGTTGATCATATCTACTATATGATTCACGCTCGACCTTTCGGTCTCCGTGTTCCGAGGCCATATCTGCATATGCTAGGCTCGTCAAGTTTAACCTGAGTATTCCGCGTGTGCAACTGTTTTGCACCCGTTGTATTTGAACATAGAGCCTATCACACCCGATCATCATGTGGTGTCTTAGCATGAAGAACTTTCGCAATGGTGCATACTCAGGGAGAACACTTTTATCTTTAAATTTTAGTGAGAGATCATCTTATAATGCTACCGTCAATCAAAGCAAGATAAGATGCATAAAAGATTAACATCACATGCAATCAATATAAGTGATATGATATGGCCATCATCATCTTGTGCTTGTGATCTCCATCTCCGAAGCACCATCATGATCACCATCGTCACCGGTGCGACACCTTGATCTCCATCGTAGTATCGTTGTCGTCTCGCCAACTTATTGCTTTTACGACTATCGCTACCGCTTAGTGATAAAGTAAAACAATTACATGGCGATTGCATTGCATACAATAAAGCGACAACCATATGGCTCCTGCCAGTTGCCGATAACTCGGTTACAAAACATGATCATCTCATACAATAAAATATAGCATCATGTCTTGACCATATCACATCACAACATGCCCTGCAAAAACAAGTTAGACGTCCTCTACTTTGTTATTGCATGTTTTACGTGGCTGCTACGGGCTTAGCAAGAACCGTTCTTACCTACGCATCAAAACCACAACGATAGTTTGTCAAGTTGGTGCTATTTTAACCTTCGCAAGGACCGGGCGTAGCCACACTCGGTTCAACTAAAGTGAGAGAGACAGACACCCGCCAGTCACCTTTAAGCAACGAGTGCTCGCAACGATTAACCAGTCTCGCGTAAGCGTACGCGTAATGTCGGTCCGGGCCGCTTCATCTCACAATACCGCTGAACCAAAGTATGACATGCTGGTAAGCAGTATGACTTATATCGCCCACAACTCACTTGTGTTCTACTCGTGCATAGCATCAACACATAAAACCAGGCTCGGATGCCACTGTTGGGGAACGTAGTAATTTCAAAAAATTTCCTACGCACACGTAAGATCTTGGTGATGCATAGCAAAGAGAGGGGAGAGTGTTGTCCACATACCCTAGTAGACCGAAAGCGGAAGCGTTAACACAACGCGGTTGATGTAGTCGTACGTCTTCATGATCCGACCGATCAAGTACCGAACGACGACACCTCCGAGTTCAGCACACGTTCAGCTCGATGGCGTCCCTCGAACTCCGATCCAGCCGAGTGCTGAGGGAGAGTTTCGTCAGCACGACGGCGTGGTGATGATGATGATGATGTTCTACCGACGCAGGGCTTCGCCTAAGCTCCGCTATGATATTATCGAGGTGTAATATGGTGGAGGGGGGCACCGCACACGGCTAAAAGATCGTTGATCAATTGTGTCTAGAGGTGCCCCCTGCCCCCGTATATAAAGGTGCAAGGGGGAGGCCGCCAGCCAAGGAGGTGTGGCGCGCCAGGAGGAGTCCTACTCCTACCGGGAGTAGGACTCCCCCCTTTTTCCATGTTGGACTAGGAGTGGAAGGGGGAAGAGGTGGAGGGGAGGAAGGAAGGGGGGCGCTGCCCCCCTCTCCTTGTCCTATTCGGACTGGGGGGGAAGGGGGGCACGGCCCTGCCCTGGCCTCCTCTCCTCTCTTCCACCTAGGCCACTAAGGCCCATTAAGTTACCGGGGGGTTCCGGTAACCTCCCGGTACTCCGGAAAAATCCTGATTTCACCCGGAACACTTCCGATTTCCAAACATAGGCTTCCAATATATCAATCTTTATGTCTCGACCATTTTGAGACTCCTCGTCATGTCCGTGATCACATCCGGGACTCCGAACAACCTTCGGTACATCAAAACATATAAACTCATAATATAACTGTCATCGTAACGTTAAGCGTGCGGACCCTACGGGTTCGAGAACTATGTAGACATGACCGAGACACCTCTCCGGTGAATAACCAATAGCGGAACCTGGATGCTCATATTGGCTTCCACATATTCTACGAAGATCTTTATCGGTCAGACCGCATAACAACATACGTTGTTCCCTTTGTCATCGGTATGTTACTTGCCCGAGATTCGATCGTCGGTATCTCGATACCTAGTTCAATCTCGTTACCGGCAAGTCTCTTTACTCGTTCCATAATACATCATCCCGCAACTAACTCATTAGTTACCATGCTTGCAAGGCTTATAGTGATGTGTATTACTGAGTGGGCCCAGAGATACCTCTCCGATAATCGGAGTGACAAATCCTAATCTCGAAATACGCCAACCCAACAAGTACCTTTGGAAGCACCTGTAGAGCACCTTTATAATCACCCAGTTACGTTGTGACGTTTGGTAGCACACAAAGTGTTCCTCCGGTAAACGGGAGTTGCATAATCTCATAGTCATAGGAACATGTATAAGTCATGAAGAAAGCAATAGCAACATACTAAACGATCGAGTGCTAAGCTAACGGAATGGGTCAAGTCAATCACATCATTCTCCTAATGATGTGATCCCGTTAATCAAACGACAACTCATGTCTATGGCTAGGAAACATAACCATCTTTGATCAACGATCTAGTCAAGTAGAGGCATACTAGTGACACTCTGTTTGTCTATGTATTCACACATTTATCAAGTTTCTGGTTAATACAATTCTAGCATGAATAATAAACATTTATCATGATATAAGGAAATAAATAATAACTTTATTATTGCCTCTAGGGCATATTTCCTTCAGGCTCTTCAGCCAATGCCGAGCTGGTCCTTTCAACTTGAGGGGCAAGTATTTGATGGCGTGGAGATCATCTCCAGGAGCCATATGGATATGAAGGATAAAGTCCTCGATCCAGACCCCAGGGTCTGTCGTTCCGTCGTACGCCTCTATATTCACGGGTTTGAATCCCTCTGGAAATTCATGATCCAGCACCTCATCGGTGAAGCATAGGGGGTGCGCGGCACCCCTGTACTTGGATGTGTCATGACGTTCTGACGGTTGTAGTGTTCGGTTTTGATTCGGTGCCGGAGTGCGCTTCCTAGATCCATAGATGGACCTGGTCATACCGACATCGTTAGCCGCCCTATCGCGGCCATGGGGTGGTCGATCCGGCTGATTGGCCGTTTTATTTTTCGGCTGTATAGGCTCTAAAGCCTCGTCATCGAATTCAGGCAGCAGCTTGCGCTTTGGATAGCTCTTTGTGTGGCGACTGCCACCCTACTTTTCTACAGTGTCGAGCACTTTGTTCCATCTACTGTTGAGTGTATTTTGCGTGGCCTTGAGCCTTTGCTTCTGCTTCTTTAGACTCCACGCGGTGGCAAGAAGCCTTCTATGGAGGTTCTCTTGCTCCAAGTGCCTTTCCGGGATGATGTGTGCATCGTCGTCCGGACTATTCTCCTCTCCGGAGACAGGTTGATTAGCTTTACCCTCGGCGTCACTGTTGTCGGACAGCGGCTCTATACTATGTTCACCGTCCGCTGGCTCATCCTGCTCTGTCGCTGGGTCCATGTGGTCGTCGTTTCCTCTGGAGTCGACTGGGGTATTATTTTTTCTTGCGCTGTTATCGCTGTTTTTGCCAAGGCGGGATTTGGAGCGGCGCCTACGTCGTCGCTTTGGTTGCTTCTCTGCATCCTTCCGTTCCTCGTCATTGTTTTCTTTGGGTGTATCCACCATGTATATATCGTGTGATGAAGTGGCTGTCCAGCGCCCTGTGGGCGGTAGTTCCTGTTCCTCTCCTGCATCGTCGTCCATACCGTCGATGTGTTCGGAGTCGAAATCGAGCATGTCGGTTAAATCGTCGAAAGTGGCTATTAAGTGGGTGGTGGGTGGGGACCGAATTTCTTTGTCGTCCGCCTCCCTGTCGGGTGGTAGGTGCGACATATGCCAACGGGTGGCTTATCATTGTGGGAGCCAGTAAGACATCGCCGGTGCCTGGAAACGGGATGAGGCGAAGACATGCACGCCGGCGAATCTTACCCAGGTTCGGGGCTCTCCACGAAGATAACACCCCTAGTCCTGCCCTGCGGGGTCTCCGCATGATCACTAGATCAACACAAGTGGCTACAAGTGGCTCCTTGAGCTGTTTGGCTAGAGGAGGAAGAAGGGCAAGGCTAGCTCTCCTCTTCTCTCTATGTGGTGTCTAAAACTCTAAGAGATCAACCCTTTGCATGGGTGCCCTGGGGGGTTTATATAGGCCTACCCCCCAGGGGTACAATGGTAATCCGGCTAGATGTGGGTCCAGGCCGTCAGTGTCTGTATCCGCCGGCTTCTCCGCCGGCCGCTGGGGCCCGCCGACTGGTGGGTCCCGCCGGCTGCTGGTTACTGTAGCCTCGCCCCTGATGACGAGGGCTTTGCCGAGGTATGCATGGATACAGTGCCGCCGTCCGGCGGACTCTCACTGTAGCCTTACCTCGTCTTGTCTCCTTAATGATGCACATACTTCGAGGGAGTGAGGTAGCCGGCTATTCGGAGCCGGCTACACCCCAGGCCGACTGGGGGGGCTTGGCCGCCTTCGAGCGTCTCTTTGGCTGAAGGGGCCCGCCGCCCGCGGGCCGTACCGACAACCTGTCGTGGATGGCGTCACGGTCAACATGGCTACAGTGCCGCGCCGGACGGGGGATGGCCGACCCGTACGGCGCACTGTGGCCATGCGTGCTCCGGGATTCGGGGGTGGCAGACTTTACTGTAGCCACGCCCCGTCTTCGCACCGTTATGTGGGTGCAGTCCTTGAGGGTGCAATCTTGGCCGCTTGTCGGGAGTCGGTCTTCTTGTGGTCGGCTTCTTGGAGTCGGCCTTCTTGTGGTCGGCTTCTTGGAGTCGGCCTTCTTGTGGCTCTCTTCAGGAGGGTTTCAGGGTCAGGCCGCCTTCCAGTAGTCGGCCTGTGAGATAGCCGGCCAGGGGAAGGTGGCCCCGTGCTTTGGGTGCTTGAAGGCTCGATCGGCCTGATAATTTTTCAAAGAGCCTGGGGGAGTCGGTTAGGCTATCCGTGGTCATTTACTCCGACAGTAGTCCCCGAAGCTGGTTGGGCTTCGTGGCTGAAAGGAGGACGAGAAGCTTAATCAGCTTCCTATCTTGAGGAGCTAGCAGCTAGGAGCCGGCTTTGATCAGGTGCGCCGTCTTGGTGAGGCTTCGAAATCTGAAGGCGGGAATCAGCTGGCGCGCGCGCCTGGTTGCGGGCCGGCCGCTTGCCGCCCGCGCACCACGTGGCGCCCTCCGGCTGGGAGAGCCTGCCAGCCCACGCGCGTGACGGGACGCCGCCACAGGCCGGGGCCCGCCACTTCCACGTCTTGGCCCAGGTGTGGATCTTCTGTGGCCCAAAACGGGCCATTCGCCTTCCAACGGCAGTTTCCGCACGCCGTTAGGGCGCAATAATCGCGGGACGTGGGGGAGTGGGCGCAGTTAATCCCACGCCCCCCACACCTCGCCTCCTCGGCTTCGTCGTACGAGGCTATAAATAGGGGGAGGAGGAGGAGTGGCAGACGCTCGCACGCTCGCCCTCGCTCCGCCATCTCCTTCTTCTTCTTCTTCTTTTTTGTTGATATTCTTCTGAGTCCTTGTCTTGACTTAAAAAATACAGGGCTTCGCTTTCTCTTGAGCGGACCGCTGCCGCCTCCGTGGTTCGAGCGGTGGGAGGATCTGGAAGCGGCGACGGAGCGGAATGCACGGGAGGCGCGGGAGGAGCGGGAGGCGGAGGAGCTGAGGGCGGCCGCTGCCATGGCGGCGCAGGAGACGACGGAGAGGTCGGCGGAGGCACAAGCCGACGCAGCGGCCAAGGCTCAGGCGGAGGCTGCAGCCGCAGAGAGGGCGACGGAGGCCCTGTGTAGCCGGCCTCCACTGCTTGTCGTCCCCCTTCGCGTTGTGGCGCCCGAGATCCCGGTGCCCCCGCCGGAGGAAGCCGGTAGCGACCAGCTGGCGGTGGAGAGGGAGGAGGGCGACGTCGTCGTCCCGGAGAGGGTGGCGGCACCGCCATCGCCGACTGGGGCGGACCAAGGCAGCCGGCCTAGCGCGCCGCCCGTGCAACCGGCTGGAGGCAAGCCGGTCGCGAGGACAGACCTTGTGGTCCGGTCGCCATCGCGCCATCGCGCAGGGAAGGTGACTTCGGCACTGGACCCGTAGAAGGCCGCGGGCTCTAGCTCGTCGGCCCAGGATCTGGAGGTGGCCAGCGCCAGCTCGCCGGAGTGGACGCCGGGTGGTGGGACGGCCATGTTGAACGTGGCGGCGCAAGAAGTACGGAGCCGGCTTCAATCCCAAGCCACCGTGCTGAAATAGTATACTCAAGAGTTCCTCGCGACGCAGACGGCCATTCGGGTGAGTCTTCCCGCTTTTTTGTTTCTTGTTCTTGATTTCTTCCGTGGGGGCGCGTCAGCGCACCCACTGGGTGTAGTCCCCGAGTTCCGAGTCGGCTGCTGAGCAGGCGGCTTGGAACTTCTTAGTAGACTTTGATTGCTATCTTGCTCTTATTTGCTCCTCTGTCCTATTTGCAGGACTATCACAACCTCCGCGCGGCTACCTTCAACTCCCAGGTCCGGGAGCTGAATCAGAAGACCATTGATCTGACCAAGAGTTGGAGTAAGTGCTTCGTCTTTTATCTCACGTGGGGGCGCGTCAGCGCACCCACTGGGTGTAGTCCCCGAGATTCGGGCCGACTGCTGAGCAGTCGGGCCGGATCTTCCCTGGCGACTTCTTTCTTATTGCCTTTTTTCTTTCATTACCATATCTGCAGAGGCCAATGCCGACCTGAGGGAGCAGTTGGGTGGGGCCCAGACCGCCCTTCGCGCCAAGGAAGCCGAGTGAAACGCCTTGGCTCAGGAGCGTGACCGCTTGGTCAAGAAGCTGGCCGACCAGGAGGAGAGCCATAAGGCGGGCCTGAAGGCGGCACAGGACAGCGAGGCCGCCCTTCAAGCCGAATACGAGACCGAGGCGGCGAGCTGGGCTGAGGCAAGGCAAGCGCTGAGCGACGGCTACGGCCGGATCGAAGATTTGGTTGACGGTAGGCCGCCTTCTTCTTCGTCCCTTTGCTTGCCGCCTGCCATTTGGTCCATTTTCTGACCTTGTGTCTTCTTCCTTTCTTCTCTTGTGCAGAGTACTTCCCTGGTTACTCTGTTGCCGCCAACCAAGTCATCGAGGCCCGCCGCGACGCGCAAAGGCAGGCTGGAGCTAAGATTGCGCCGGATGCTCGCCGGTCGCTTGAGGAGCAGCTTCTGGCGATCCAAGCCCACCTCCAGCCGGCTCACCGCATGCTCCGCCGTCTTCAGTGCGTTGGGGCGCAAGTGCTGGCCGCCCTCTGGCCCGGCGAGGTGGTTCCCCGTACCCCCAGTCGGACTGCCGACTGGCTGGAGGTAGCGGTTGGCCGCTTCGAGGCCTGGAAGGCTTCTGCAGCTCGGTCGGGCGCCAGGCGGGCGCTGGAGTTCGTCCGAGCTTGGTATCCTGGGCTGGATTTGGCCCAGCTAACCACCTAGCGGGAGCGGCAGGAGGCCAACGAAGAGCTGGAGGCGGTGCGGCCGGCTATCATCCAGCGTGCTTCAGCGATCGCCGACTACACCGACACCAGTGCCTTTGCCCCTGAGGTGAATGATGACGGCGTTGCTTAGCCGGAGGAGTGGTTTGGGCTGAACCCAGCAGATGGTGAAGACTCGGCGGAGGAGATCAACTCCAGTGACGAGGGCGAAGAGGAGGAGGGAGAGGATGGTGAAGACGCCGTGCCAGACGATGGAGCGACCGGCCAGCCTCAGCTTGATCGTGCCTCCAGCAACGAGGCGCGTGCGAGCGCGCCGCCTGCAGCAGGTGATGATCAAGCCGAGACTCGCCAGCCGGCCACTCCTCCAGCCAGCACTGCCGTCTCCACTGACCTGCCCGGCTCGCCTGTCGCACCTTTGGCCTGATCCGCCGTCTTTGCTTTCCTGTTTATTACTCTTTGAACAATATTTGTTAAGTTTGCGCAGTTCCACCCACTGGGGGTGTATTCAAACTATGTTGAACGCCGGCCTTTCGAAGGCCTTTTGTGTAAATATAATCATGCATGTGCTTGGCTTCCGATTGTATTTGCTTTTCATTCTTTGGCTGTTTCCTTTGCCGCCCTCCCTTGGTCGCTGCCTTCCCAGCCGGACAGCTTCTCTGCAGTCTGTGGCTGGGGAAGGGCTTTGCCGTTTGGGAGGGCAAGTACTCTAGCTTCTTTAGATTGTAGCAAGGTGAATCGGAAGCCGGCCAGCCGGCTGTTCTGACAGCCGGTTGGCGGGGTGGGAGGCCGGCTTGTGTTATATAAGTTCGTTAGTCCTTAGCCGTTTTTCGTGTGGGCATCCTTTCCTGCCTTTGACTCTTGCCAGTCGGACAGTCGATTCTTCGAGCTGCGACTTTCAACAAGAGAGGGCTTGGGTGCCGGCACACTACTTGTCTGACTGCAGGTAGAACTTTAATATAACTCAAGGCGGCAAGTCCCCGGGCCGACTGATCGAACCCGGTGCCGGACAGGAAAACAAATGTAGTAATACATTCATAGGTATGACACTCATCATACATAGATAAAAGAGGGTAGTCCCCGAGTGCTCCTCGGGGGGCCCGTTGTCTTGTACTTAATACAAAAGGTAGCGTGGTACATACTGCATTTAGCTGTAAAATCTTCGGAGGAGATTGGCGTTCCATGGTCGTTCCGACTCCTTGCCGGAATCATCTCTCTTGCGTGCCTTCGGCTTCTGTGCGTCGATCAGGTAGTAGGAGTCGTTGCCTAGGGCCTTGCTGATGACGAAGGGGCCTTCCCAAGGGGCCGAGAGCTTGTGCTGGCCGGCTGTTCGCTGGATCAGCCGGAGCACAAGATCGCCTTCTTGGAAGGATCTTGGCTTGACCTTCCGGTTGTGGTAACGGCGCAAACCCTGCTGGTAGATGGCGGACCGGCTGAGTGCTAACAGCCGGCCCTCTTCCAGCAGGTCAACGCCGTCTTCTCGCGCTTCCTTGGCCTCCGCCTCCGTGTACATGGTGACCCGAGGTGAGTCGAACTCAATGTCAGTTGGGATGACAGCCTCGGCACCATATACAAGGAAGAAAGGGGTGAAGCCGGTTGACTTGTTCGGGGTAGTACGCAGACTCCAGAGGACGGCGGGCAGCTCGTCGAGCCAGCAGCCAACCGAACGCTCCAGTGGTACGACCAGTCGGGGCTTGATGCCGGAGAGGATGAGGCCGTTTGCTCGCTCGACTTGGCCGTTTGACTGCGGGTGGGCTACGGACGCTAAGTCCAGTCGGATGCCCTGTGTCGCACAGAAACGTGCCAGTGCTCCTTTGGCAAAATTCATGCCATTGTCGGTGATGATGCTGTGTGGTATGCCATACCGGGTGGTGATATCTGCGATGAATGTCACGGCAGTCGGCCCGTTCAGCTTCTTGATTGGCTTCGCTTCAATCCACTTGGTGAATTTGTCCACGGCGACAAGCAGATGTGTCATGCCGCCGCGCGCCGTCTTGAATGGGCCCACCATATCCAGCCCCCAGACGGCAAAGGGCCATGTGAGGGGGATGGTCTTGAGTGCAGAAGCCGGCAGGTGTTGCTTGGAGCTGAAGACTTGGCACCCTTTGCAGTATTTGACTAATTCCTTGGCGTCGTCCAAAGCAGTCGGCCAGAAGAACCCATGGCGGAAAGCTTTGGCGACGAGTGATCTTGAGGCCGCGTGGTGGCCGCATTCGCCTTGGTGGATGTCCTTGAGGATTGCTATGCCCTTCTCTGGCTCGACGCAGCGCTGGAAGACTCCAGTGACGCTACGCCTAACGAGTTCTCTGTTTACTATTGTGTATGCTCCGGCTCGGCGTTGAACTTGTCTTGCCGAGATCTCGTCAGTCGGCAGCTCTCTGTTTACCAGGAAGTTGAGGATGGGTTGGGCCCATGATGGAGCTGTGACTTCTTCTATTGCCAATACGGCTACTGCGACCAGGGTGGGTGGGTTGGGTGGTGAAGAGTTGGAGTCGGCCACCGCCTGTTGTGTCGTTGCAGTCCCCGGGCCGACTGCTGCAGTCCCCGGGCCGGGTTCTGAAGTCCCGGCCGGGTGCGACTACGGCAGTCCCCGGGCCGCCTGTCGAAGTCCCCGAGCCGCCTGCTGGGTTCCCCAAGTCGGATCCGACTGCATCAGGGTCAGGCGGTACGAAGATGGAGTCTGATTCTGGAGACGGCTTGACAGACGGCTTGAGGAGGCGTTGGAGAGAGACGCCGGTTGGGATAGCTTGTCGGGTGGAACCGATTCGTGCCAGGGCATCTGCTTGCTCGTTGTCGGCCCGTGGCACGTGGAGGAACTCGCATCCTTCAAAGTATCCGCTGATTTGCTGAACGAGGAATCGGTAGCTCGCCATGTTTGCGTCCTTGGCGTCCCAGTCGCCAGATGATTGTTGGACTACCAAATCCGAGTCGCCATAGCACAGGATCCGGCGGATGCCGAGCTCTTTGGCTAGCCGGAGCCCATGTATGAGCGCCTCGTACTCGGCCACGTTGTTGGAGGCGGCAAAATGAATTTGCAATGTGTATCTGAGTTTGTCGCCCTTGGGAGAGGTGAGGACGATGCCGGCTCCCAAGCCGGTGCGCATCTTGGATCCATCGAAGTGCATCCGCCAATGAGTGGAGTCGGGAGCCGGCGGTAGGTACTGGGTCTCGGCCCAGTCGACAAGGAAGTCGGCCAATGCTTGGGACTTGATGGCGGTGCGAGGCTGGTAGAAGATCGTGTAAGGAGCCAGCGCAATGGCCCACTTGGCCACCCGGCCGGATGCATCCCGGCTGCCTATGATCTCGGCAAGCGGGGCAGTACATACGACCGTGATGGGGTGCTCTTGAAAGTAGGGCTTCAGCTTCTTGGCGGCGAAGTACACTCCATAGCACATCTTCTGGTAGTGCGGGTAGTTTTGCTTCGAGGTGGACAGTACTTCGCTCAAATAATACACCGGCCTTGGACTAACTGAGCTCGGCCTTCTTCTGGGCGTTGGACCACAATAACTGTGCTGACCACTCGGCTAGTCGCGGCAATGTAAAGGAGCATGGGCTCTTTCTCAGTCGGCGCCGCCAAGACAGGTGGCGTGGTCAGCATCTTCTTCAACTCGTGAAAAGCTTGGTCTGCTTGGTCGTTCCACTCGAAGTGGGTGGACTTTTTCATGAGTCGGTACAGGGGGAGAGCCTTCTCTCCCAGCCGGCTGATGAAGTGGTTCAGGGAGGCTAGGCACCCGGTAAACTTTTGGACGTCTCGCAGCTTGGTAGGAATCTGCATTCTCTCTATGGCCTTGATCTTCACTGGGTTGCACTCGATGCCGCGTTCGGAGACCAAGAAGCCTAGAAGCTGGCCGGCTGGTACTCCGAACACGCATTTCTCAGGGTTGAGCTTGATCTGAAACCGGCGCAGGTTGTCGAATGTTTCTCTGAGGTCTTCCAGCAGGGTGCCGCGCTTCTCCGTCTTCACCACAATATCGTCTACATAGACGTGGGCATTTCTGCCGAGTTGCTTGAGGAGGCATTTCTGCATGCAACGCTGAAAAGTGGCACCGGCATTTCTCAAGCCGAATGTCATAGTCAGGTAGCAGAAAGCTCCGAATGGTGTGATGAAGGCGGTCTTCAGGCGGTCGGCTGGATCCAACTTGATCTGATGGTAGCCTGAGTAAGCATCCAAAAAACTCAACAGCTCGCATCCGGCTGTGGAGTCTATCACTTGATCGATTCGAGGTAAGGCAAACGGATCTTTGGGGCAGGCTTTGTTGAGGCTGGTGTAATCTATACACATGCGCCACTTATTGTTTTTCTTCAATACGAGGACCGGGTTGGCAAGCCATTCTGGAAAAAACACCTCCATAATGAAGCCGGCTGCCAGAAGCCGGGCTATCTCTTCTCCTACAATCCTTCTCTTCTCCTCCGACAGTCGGCGGAGAGGTTGTTTGACTGGTTTTGCGTCTGCTCGGACGTGTAGCTTGTGCTCGGCGAAATCCTTCGGAACACCCGGCATGTCCTTTGGGGACCATGCAAGGATGCCCCGATTCTCACGGAGGAAATCGACGAGCTCGCCTTCCTATTTGCTGTCAAGGTTCGCACCTATGACGGCAAACCTCTCCGGGTTCTCTGGGTCTAGAGGTATCTTCTTTGTTTCTTTGGCCGGCTGGAAGGAGCCTTGAGCATCATACACGTTGGGGTCAGGGGACAAGGCCGGCTGCTTGCTGGCCATGGCCATGACTCGGTCCAGCATCTTCTTTTCTTCGGCAATCACGAGGGACTCGGCCAGCCGGCTGCTGGCTGCAGGACACTCGGAGGATTTCTTGTAGTCTCCGGCTATGGGGATGATCCCCTTCGAACTAGGCATCTTCATCTTGAGGTAGGCGTAGTGGGGCACAACCACGAACTTGGCCAAGGCAGGTCGGCCAAGCAACGCATGGTAAGGGCTCTCTAGATCCACCACTTCAAACCAGACTGCTTCTCGCCGGAAGTGATCCTTGTCTCCGAAGAGAACGTCTATCTTTATCTTGCCGATTGGTGAGCAGGACAGGCCGGGTACGATGCCATGGAACACAGTCCGGCTTGGCATGAGTTGCTTCGTCTTGATGTTCAGCTTCTCCATGGTGTCACGGTACAGTATGTTGATGCTGCTCCCTCCGTCAATCAGTACTCGGGAGAAACGGGCAGCTCGCCTTTCTGTCACGAGGGTGGCGTCCAACACCAATGCATAAGAGCCGGGAGACGGCATCACCTCTGGGTGATCGGCCCGGCTCTAGCTGATAGGCTTCTTAGACCAATGCATAAACTCTGGGTTGTTGGAGGCGACCGCGTTGACTTCTTGCTGTTGTCGGCGCCGACTGCGTCTGTCTTCAGCTTGGCTTGTAAAGACGACGTAGGCGGCATGCTCGTTCGGGAACTCGTCTTGAATGGCTCCGACTGCAGGTCGAGCAGCCGGCTGCTGAGGGGCTGGAGGTGGCTGGCCTGCAGGTGTAGGCGGCACCAGTCCCTCGCCTTTGGAGATTCGCGTGAGCCAATGGCACTTCCGAGTCGTATGGTTGGACGGCTTCGCGCCGCTGTGGAACTTGCAGGGGGCATCAAGGGTTTGCTCGTAGGAGAAAGCCGGCTGCCAAGCCGGCCTGCCGCCCTTCTGCTTCTTGGGCACGGGCCGCTCTTCAGGTTGTTCGTCTTCGACTGTGGCTACTTGCCGACTGCTGGAAGGCGGCATAGGGGCCTTGCGCTTGTGGTCATTCGGGTGCGAGCGTCGATTGGAATCACCGGCCGGCGTCTTGGGAGCCGGGACGAGCACCTTTCCAGAGGCATCCACTCGAAGCTCAGTCTTCATTGAAGAGTCGGCCGTGGCGTACTTGCCTGCTATGATCAGCAGCTCGTCGAGTGTAGTCGGCTCGTCGCAGAGGAGTCGGTGCTTGAGGAGGGTGCCCTCTCGGCACCCGGCGGTGAAGTACTCTATGGCTTGAACCTCGTGCACCCCTTCGCAGGAGTTGCGGAGCTCGGCCCAACGCGTGAGGTAGTTGCGAGTTGATTCGCTGGGCCCTTGGACGCACAAGGAAAGCTGGCGGGGCTTGGGAGGCCGCTTGTATGTGCTGGTGAAGTTGCGGATGAAGATTTCCGTGAAGTCTAGCCAGCTGTTGACGCTGTAGGGCTTGAGGCTATTCAACCTGGTGCGTGCCGTGCCTTGAAGCATGAGCGGGACATACTTCACGGCAACGCTCCTGTTGCCGTTTGCTATGCTGACTGCGGTGGAGTAATCAATCAACCAGTCTTCCGGCTTCACGGAGCTGTTGTATTTTGGTGTGTCTCTTGGGAGTGAGAACCCTTTGGGGAAGGGTTCGTCGCGGATGCGGGGGCCAAAGCAAGGCGGGCCGACATCATCATCTTCTTCTAGCACCAGGGATCGCGCTAGACGGTCGATCCGATGGCGGGCGTCATTCTCGCCGACTCCTTCGCGGTGGCCTAGTCGGTCGCCGAGAGTCGGATGCGTGACAGGTGGCGGGGTGGGATATCTCTCCCCACGAGGCGGGGGAGGAGGCGGATTGCCTTGTCGTTCCACAGCTTGGGGCGACCTTTTGCGTTGCGCTCGATGGTGAGCCGAGTCCGACTGCGGCTAGCAGCCGGCTCCTTGTCTTTTCTTGCGCGGGCGCCGCTTGCAGTCGGCGTCTGGGATGTCGCGCCATGCTCTCGGCGTGGGGAAGGACTTTCAGCGCGGGCGCCGGCTTCATGGCGCTCTGCGGCCGCGTCGATCAGCTGCTGGATGCGTCTAGTCATGTAGGGGAGCTCATCGGCCCCCAGCCCGTTCAGCTCGTCTACGGCCGCCTGAGCGGCACGCAGGTTCTCGAGCGGCGTGGCGTAGACTGGGCGGTCTGCTCCCAGCATGCTGGCGATGGCCGCGCCGCGCTTCTTGACGGTGCCGGCTTGGCTCGGCCCGCCAGGAGGAGGCGTACCAAAGGCGGCGCAGTCGACTTCGCGCTGGTGAGCCTCAGTGAGGCGTCTCATGGATGCTATCTTCTGGCCCTCCGCGATGAGGGCGAGGCGGCGTGCCTCCAGTGTCTCGGCGTCGGCGTCGGCCGGGATGGGCGGACAGGTCGTGTAGCGCCACTTGTAGGGCGTCGTGGGCGTTCTTGCCTGAGGCGGCGCCATGGCTTATGACCAGCACCTCAGTGACAGTGCTGCCGCCACTGTCGGCTCGAGGAAGAGGGTCGTCGATGATCACCATGTTGGTGGGGAAGGCGTCAAGCGATGCCGTGTCGGAGTCGACAAGCATCGGGTCGGTGGAGCCGACCGACTCCAAATCCACAGCAGGCTCGCTGGAGACATGAAGCTGGTCGAGGAGGCTGACGAGGCGGCTCTCGGGGCAGTCTGTGCCCGCGTCGGACGCAGGCTCGTCGGAGATGCGAGCCTCGCCAAGAAGATCGGCGAGGCAGTTCGTCGCGCAGGCGTCGTCGACGCCTTGCAGCGCATCGGGGCAAGCGCCATCGGGCGTGCCGGGCTGGCTACGCTCGCTGGGAAGGAAATGGGTTCCCGTCCAGAACAGGTCTCCGGACGACGGTGCACCTGGCCCCACGGTGGGCGCCAAATGTCGGGT
Source organism: Triticum aestivum (assembly GCF_018294505.1). Lineage (NCBI taxonomy): Eukaryota > Viridiplantae > Streptophyta > Magnoliopsida > Poales > Poaceae > Triticum > Triticum aestivum. The sequence continues at coordinate 351,431,720 of NC_057805.1, read as the reverse complement.
GGTAGGTGCGACATATGCCAACGGGTGGCTTATCATTGTGGGAGCCAGTAAGACATCGCCGGTGCCTGGAAACGGGATGAGGCGAAGACATGCACGCCGGCGAATCTTACCCTGGTTCGGGGCTCTCCGTGGAGATAACACCCCTAGTCCTGCTCTGCGGGGTCTCCGCATGATCACTAGATCACACAAGTGGCTACAAGTGGCTCCTTGAGCTGTTTGGCTAGAGGAGGAAGAAGGGCAAGGCTAGCTCTCCTCTTCTCTCTATGTGGTCTCTAAAACTCTAAGAGATCAACCCTTTGCATGGGTGCCCTGGGGGGTTTATATAGGCCTACCCCCGGGGTACAATGGTAATCCGGCTGGATGCGGGTCCAAGCCATCATTGTGTGTATCCGCCGGCTTCTCCGCCGGCCGCTGGGGCCGCTGACTGGTGGGTCCCGCCGGCTGTTGGTTACTGTAGCCTCGCCACTGATGACGAGGGCTTTGCCGAGGTATGCATGGCTACAGTGCCGCCGTCCGGCGGACTCTCACTGTAGCCTTACCTCGTCTTGTCTCCTTAATGATGCACATACTTCGAGGGAGTGAGGTAGCCAGCTATTGGGAGCCGGCTACACCCCAGTCCGACTGGGGGGGGGGCTTGGCCGCCTTCGAGCGTCTCTCTGGCTAAAGGGGCCCGCCGCCCGCGGGCCGTACTGACAACCTGTCGTGGATGGTGTCACGGTCAACATGGCTACAGTGCCGCGCCGGACGGGGGATGGCCGACCCGTACGGCGCACTGTGGCCATGTGTGCTCCGGGATTCGGGGGTGGCAGACTTTACTGTAGCCACGCCCCGTCTTGTCACCGTTATGTGGGTGCTGTCCTTGAGGGTGCAATCTTGGCCGCTTGCCGGGAGTCGGTCTTCTTGTGGCCGGCTTCTTGGAGTCGGCCTTCTTGTGGCCGGCTTCTTGGAGTCGGCCTTCTTGTGGCTCTCTTCAGGAGGGTTTCAGGGTCGGGCCGCCTTCCAGTAGTCGGCCTGTGAGATAGCCGGCTAGGGGAAGGCGGCCCCGTGCTTTGGGTGCTTGAAGGCTCGATCGACCTGATAATTTTTCAAAGAGCCAGGGGGAGTCGGTTAGGCTACCTGTGGTCATTTACTCCGACACTCCCACTCGAGCCGGACATAGTTCGGCCGAGGGTCTCTTGACAAGGAGAGAGACTTTAAAGAATCTAGCATGTCGCCCAAGGGTGAGTGCTGGAAAATATCCGCGGAGGTAAACTCCATGATCGGTGCCCAATAAGATTTGATAGGCACGGACGTAGGCGGTTCGGAGCCCGTGGCCGGGGGCGAATCCAAGGATCCGGCAACACAGGTCTCGTAGGGGGTGAAGTCAGTATTCGGCTCTATCGCCGCTGAGTGTGCGGCTTCCGTGGCGGGGTCCATCCACCCGTCCTCGGACGGCGCAATCTGCTTCGGATTGGGGGCCGGAGTAGCCGCAGGTGTGATCTCCCGAACACCGTCCGACGACAGAGCTAAGTCATGCCCATCGTGACTGTTCGGCGCACCTGACATAGGCTCGAATCCGTCAAAGATCAGGTCTCCGCGGATGTCGGCAGTATAGTTTAAATTTCCAAACCTGACCTGACGGCCAGGGGCGTAGCTCTCGATCTGCTCTAGATGGCCAAGCGAGTTGGCCCGCAGTACGAAGCCGAATACGAAGATTTGTCTGGGGAGAAAAACCTCACCCTGGATCGCATCGTTGTCGATGATCGAAGGAGACATCAAGCCTTATGGTGATGGCACGGTGGAACTCTCAATGAAAGCACCAATGTCGGTGTCAAAGCCGGCGGATCTCGGGTAGGGGGTTCCGGACTGTGCGTCTAAGGCGGATGGTAACAGGAGGCGGGGGACACAATGTTTACCCAGGTTCGGGCCCTCTCGATGGAGGTAATACCCTACTTCCTGCTTGATTGATCTCGATGATATGAGTATTACAAGAGTTGATCTACCACGAGATCGTAGAGGCTAAACCCTAGAAGCTAGCCTATGATTATGATTGTCGTTGTCCTACGGACTAAACCCTCCGGTTTATATAGACACCGGAGGGGGCTAGGGTTACACAGAGTCGGTTACAAGGGAGGAGCTCTACATATACGTATTGCCAAGCTTGCCTTCCACGCAAAGGAGAGTCCCACCCGGACACGGGACGGAGTCTTGAATCTTGTATCTTCATAGTCCAATAGTCCGGCAGAAGTATATAGTCCGGCTATCCGGGGACCCCTTAATCCAGGACTCCCTCACCCACACCCTGTCCACGAGGGTGGGGGCACGCCTACCCCTGGGCGCGCCCCCCTGCCTCGTGGGCCCCCTGGTGCTCCACTGACCTCAACTCCAACTCTATATATTCACGTTCGGGGAGAAAAAAATTAGAGAGAAGGATTCATTACGATACGGAGCCGCCGCCAAGCCCTAATCTCTCTCGGGAGGGCTGATCTGGAGTCCGTTCGGGGCTCCGGAGAGGGGAATCCATCGCCGTCGTCATCATCAACCTTCCTCCATCACCAATTTCATGATGCTCACCGCCGTGCGTGAGTAATTCCATCGTAGGCTTGCTGGATGGTGATGGGTTGGATGAGATTTACCATGTAATAGAGTTAGTTTTGTTAGGGTTTTGATCCCTAGTATCCACTATGTTCTGAGATTGATGTTGCTATGGCTTTGCTATGCTTAATGCTTGTCACTAGGGCCCGAGTGCCATGATTTCAGATCTGAACCTATTATGTTTTCATGAATATATGTGAGTTCTTGATCCTATCTTGCAAGTCTATAGTCACCTATTATGTGTTATGACCAGTTAACCCCGAAGTGACAATAATCGGGATACTTACCGGTGGTGACCGTAGTTTGATGAGTTCATGTATTCACTAAGTGTTAATGCTTTGGTCCGGTACTCTATTAAAAGGAGGCCTTAATATCCCTTAGTTTCCAATAGGACCCCGCTGCCATGGGAGGGTAGGACAAAAGATGTCATGCAAGTTCTTTTCCATAAGCACGTATGACTATATTCGGAATACATGCCTACGTTACATTGATGAACTGGAGCTAGTTCTGTGTCACCCTATGTTATAACTATTGCACGAGGAATCGCATCTGACATAATTCTCCATCACCGATCCAATGCCTACGAGCTTTTCACATATTGCTCTTTGCTTAGTTACTTTTCCTTTGCCATTGTTACAATTGCTACAAAACTGCTACTGTTACTTTTGCCACCGTTACCGTTACTTCCATACTACTTTGCTACTAAATACTTTGCTGCAGATATTAAGTTATCCAGGTGTGGTTGAATTGACAACTCAACTGCTAAAACTTGAGAATATTCTTTGGCTCCCCTTGTGTCGAATCAATAAATTTGGGTTGAATACTCTACCCTCGAAAACTGTTGCGATCCCCTATACTTGTGGGTTATCAGATCCAAAATTTTGTCACTTGAGGTAGTCTGGCCATCAAGGTCAATGATGATGTAGGCCATTACTTTCAGACAAAAAAGGACAACGCCATGGTGACCCCATGTCTTCAACGTTATTTAACACTATTGTTGACATGTTGGCTATTCTGATTGATCGTGCCAAGCAGGACGATCAGATTGCAGTAGTGGCACACCTTGTAGATGGAACATGACCTGGACAAGGCTCGAAACCTGAAACTATTGCTTTCAGTGTTTGAGCAAATGTCGGGCCTTAAAATTAATTTTCATAAAAGTGAACTCTACTACTTTGGAGAAGCCAGTGAGGCGGCAGCCGATTACGCTGGCCTGTTTGGGAGTGCGCAAGGCTAATTCCCAATTAAATATTTGGGAATACCGATTCATTATCTCCGTCTCACAAATGCGGAATGGAAATATGTAGAGGAGCGCTTAGAGAAACGGTTGAGCAGTTGGAAAGGCAAGTTGCTCCCTGTTGGAGGACGGCTAGTCTTGATCAATTTGTTCTCACAAATATGGTTCTCTGTATGTTTTTTTATAAATCCCATAAGAGGTCTTGCAAAGGCTGGATTATTTTAGATCTAGATTTTTTTGGCAAGGAGATAGTGAAAAGAAAAGGTACATGTTGGTCAAATGGAGCGTGGTTTGTAGTCCAAAAGACCAAGGTGGCCTTAGTATTCAAGAATGATGCATTACTTAATAAATGGTTGTTCAAACTACTTACTGAGAATGGCATTTGGTAAACCTTCCTGCGCAATAAGTATCTAGACCAAAAGGATGTGTCTCAGGCCTATTGGAAACCTGGTGACTCGCACTTTTGGGCTGGTCTGATGGCGGCAAAAAAGCATCTTTTACGTTTTGGATCATTTGCAATAAATGACGGGTCGGAAATTTGTTTCTGGGAGGACAACTGGCTAGGAAATGCCGGCCTCCGAGAACATTATCCTGCTTTATACCGCATTGTTCGCAGTAAGAATGATACTCTTGCACAGGTCCTCAATTCATCCCCGTTGAATATTTTTTTCAGGCGGGATTTGACCGGCCCCCATCATATGTCATGGCAAAATCTTTTGTGCAAATTGGATTCGATTAATCTGACACAAGGGCGGGATGTATTCCGCTGGAATCTCGCTACATCTAGGTCCTTCACAGTCAACGCTTTGTACAATGTGCTCACGCATTCAGAGGTCCCAGTGGATAATAATGAGAAAATTTGGAAGTCCAAGATTCCACTAAAATTTAAAATATTCTTGTGGTATCTTCGGAGGCGAGTTGTGCTAACCAAAGACAACCTTGCCCGTCGCAATTGGCAAGGAAGTAAGAAGTGTAGCTTCTCACAATGAGACAATCAAACACCTCCTTTTCCAGTGCAAGCTTGCGTGTTCTATATTGTCAATCATCCAAATAGCATCCAATTTATATCCGCCCACAAGTGTTGCGAATATTTTAGTCACTGGTTGGACGATATTTCAAATAGGTTCAAAACGTTATTGAGGGTGGGAGCGTATGCCTTATTGTGGTCGCTTTGCCTATGTAGTACTAATTTGTTTTTAATAACATAAACTCATGTACTTTGCAGGTTATTTTCCGTTGTACGCACTCGTTTCGTATATGGTTGACGCTACAACGAATGGAGTACCAACCGTTGTTTAAGGCGGTGTGTACCCGGTTGGAGCGGGTGGCCTAGGAGGTTTTTACCCAACATGGGTGGCAGCATAATTTTTGGATCGGCCCACCACCTTCTTCGACATAGGCAGAGTGTTGGTCCTATATGACTCTATTGTTGCCGATATGTCGGTTTCTCGTTTATTTTCATTTTTTTGTCAGGCTTTTTGGTGTTTGGCTGTGTGCATCTTTGTTATGCACAGGCCAGGTGTTACTCATCATGCTTAGTATCCGCTTGATACTACATTTTAAGTTAATATAAGCGTCCTTTATCTCCCTCGATAAAGGACGCTTATATTAACTTAAAATGTAGTATCAAGTGGATACTAAGCATGATGAGTAACACCCGGCCTCAAACGAGCTTCAAACACCCGGGTTGATCGGCACCCCTCATATCCAGCGGATGGGGGCGCCCGGGCAAGCCCGCCACATCGGACCCGACCCACGCTGGCCCATCCGACCCCATATATATTCCTCCTCATCCGCTCACCGGACCAAACCCTAGCCAATTCACTCCACTCCCCTCCGCCACCCAAGTTCATCCCCGGCACCGACCGGCAGTCTCCGGCATGGCAGACGATGGATCCGAGCCCTTCACCTCCAAATCCGTCAACTCTGAGCTCACCTCACGTGGCCTGGAAGAGGAGATGGTTGTCTCGCTTGCGCTCCATCGCTCCCGGGGGAGGCCCGTGCACGGCAGTGCTCGGACTCCTTCCATCGAGAATCCATTGCGTCCGCCCAAATGGCGCATGGATCTAGCGCTAGGGAGGCCATGGCTGCCTCACCGCAGGTGGTGCGGTCCGTCTCGCGTCCGAACGCGTTGGCGGACACGCAACCCCTCCGTTGGCGCTCCGAGGCCATGGACGCACGCAAACATGGTGCGGCATGCCCGTCGTGCATGGCGGTGGACGTTGGCGAGGCGGAGTCTCATTCTCCAGTGCACCAGTCCGGGCGCCGCAAACGCGTCATGGTGGATGTCGCCGGTCGTCCCAGGAACCGATCTAGCGTTCATCGGCACCCAACGGGTTCCGGGCTCCGACGAGAAAAAGTAGGGCATGGGAGACGGCGACGCCTTGAGTCTCGTGAGCCGGCTCGTCTCCCATGTCATACTCTACCTTATCGGCGACCGGACCAACACTCTGAGGGGCGCGGTCGGCCGCCGCACATGGCCACGGTGGAGCCGGACGAGCGGAGCGGAACCAGACGAAGCTCCGCTCAAAGAATGTTGTGTTGCATGTAATAATATGGATTTGAGGTATCCGGATGTGAAATGCATTTTTTAAGCGTGGTCGGTCACTGTCCGCGGACACGCCCGGCGGATTTGCCCATCGTGACTGTAGATGCTCTTACAAAGTCCTAAAATTATAATATGAGTAAGACTAAGCTAGATGATGTGTAAATGAAAGGATATCTCATAGGATGGAGCAGGGGCGGATCTACAGGGTGGCCAGGATGGGCCGTGACCCACCCTGAGATTTTAATCCGCGTGTACACACACCATTGAAGAAGACCAAGAGATTGGATGGAGGAATAATAAGAAAATGCCCAGCGGGCTGGGTAGTCATGCCTGTCCGCAATCACTCGCCCCTTGATTCCTCTCTGCTGACGTCCCCTCTCGATATGAACTCGCCAGCAACGGCCTCTCACCTGCCTCTGTGCCTCTCCGGCCACTCACCGTTGCCACCTTCCGCCTACCTCTAGGGGTTCGTCGGTTGTCATACCCTTCCTCCACACATAGCGGCAGCGCCGGCGCAGTCCACCACACCTAACCACACTTTCCACAAAGAGGTAATATCACTAAGATTTATATAACTTGCACTAAATGTTCAGTTCGACGCTAGAACTTCAAAAGTACTGATTTGGGGTCATCTAACTTGATTCAAACATGCAGATACGGGCACAACACGCGTATGTGGACGGATATGGATGTACGGTCGCAGCTGTGAGCGAGTGTGCGATGCATTTTTGCCCAAAACACCCTTGTATTATCATTTTTGCGAAAATATTACGATGATTTTTTGCACGAAACATCGTCACATTTTTTATTTCTAGAATGCTCATAAATGAGCAACTTAATACAAAAGGGGGCCGCTAGGTCTCAAACCCGCGACCAACAATCAGCAACCGAGCCCCGCTACAGCCATTAGACAAGGCATGTTCTATGGCCTAAAATGGATTACCACGTCTATTGAACCAAGCCTATTGCGGAGCTTAAAGGGCTGCACATACTGCAGCCTCTTCTGCACGCGCTATTTTCTTTTAGATAAATTATAAAAGGTAGGAAATAAGTTATGCTCCAATATTTGTGTCTTAAAAATATACTTACAAACAATGATTAGTAAATAAAAAATTAAATATAAACCTGTGTATTATTTATAAAAAAATTAGTTAATATGGACATTTAAAATGTTGATTAAATAAATATGTTTAATGTATCAAAAAATAAAATACTAAGTTAATATGGATATATAATTTTTTAATAATGACACCATTGAATATCCATATCAACAGTTTAATTTTTTTAATTGATATGTTTAGTGTATCCTAAAAATTTATGTAATTTAAATATTGGACAAGATTGAATATACATATCAACAGTTCAAATTTTAAATTTTGGAATATTTTGATTATACGAAAACTTGACTAAAAAATGTGTGTATAATTATTGAAATACTCGTAAATTAATATGTTTGAATTGCAATTTTATAAATATTTGTATTATTTTGAATTATACAAAATATAAATTCATAAATATTTTCTAATATATATAAATTTTAAATAATAATACATGAACAAATTAAAAGTAGGTTACTTCGTTGGTGTTTACAATATTTATAATACATGAATATTTAAACACTATTTTTATTACTGAGATCATAACAGTAGATAGTACATCAATTATGAACAATATTTAAATATTTTATTTACTAATCATCGTATGTATGTATATTTTTAACACACAAATATACGAGCATAACCTACGTTTTACAATTATCTTAAAGAAAATAGCGAGTGCAAAATGGGCCGCAGTACCTGCAGCCTGTTTAAGCTCCGCACACCGCTTGGTTCAATAGATTTTGTTATCCTTTCTAGAGAGTATAACGTGAATGGTGTAGTAGCGATAGCTGCCTGTTTAATAACTTTTGGTCGCGTATTCGAAACCTGGCTTGGAATTTTTTGTGTTAATTTGCTCTTTTATGAGCAAGTACAGTAGTTCGTCTTTCTCACAAATAAAAAAATGTGATTGGTTTTCATGCAAAAATTCATCGCAATGTTTGGCTTTTTCCGCAAAAAAGGCAACACAAGGGTGCTATGCAAAAATGCATCACGCTCTCAGTGACAGATGAGGCCGTACATACTAATGCGTCGGCATACGCGTGGGTTTTCGTGCAAAAATTCATCGCATTGTTTGGCTTTTTTCGCAAAAAAGGTAATACAAGGGTGTTCTATGCAAAAATGCATCGCACACTCAGTGACAGATGGGGCCGTACATACTAATGCGTCCGCATACGCGTGTTGTGACCGTATTTGCATGTTCAATAAGTTAGATGACCACACATCCGTATTTTTAAAATTCTAGCACCAAACTGAACGCCCAACGCAAGTTTTGTGACTCCCAATGATATTACCTCTTCCACAAACCGTAGCAGTCCTGCGCGACGACCGACGGTGTGCTACCAACAGCCGTGCAGGTTGGGCCATTGGGTAACCGTCGTCAGAGGGCATGTGCTTTTGCGTCGTCGGAGGGCATGTGGAGATGTGTCTCCGGTGGATCTTGTGGGATTTGGCCGATGTTTGTCTTTGGTGGATCCGGTCTTCGTTCGTGTGTGTCCGTGTGTTTGCAGGCTGGGTCCTTCCGATCTATGCTTCTCTTCATCAACATCGGTTGCTTTTCTGGTGTGCTGGTTCTATGGGGCCTTAGCACGATGACTTCCCGGCTATCTACTACAAGAAGGTTATCCCGACTCCGATGAGGGTGGGGCAATGATGATGGTGCACCTTTGGCTCACTCTAGTGCGTGTAGTCATTGCTAGGTGGTCTACGGACTTTGATATAATTTTTTACTTCTGGTGTTCTTCTTGTACTACCTTGACAATTGATGAATATATTAGAAGTTTTCTCGCACAAAATAATGAAGGAAATATGCCCTAGAGGCAATAATAAAGTTGTTATTTTATATTTCCTTATTCATGATAAAGGTTTATTATTCATGCTAGAATTGTATTGATCGGAAACTTAAATACATGTGTGAATACATAAACAAATATCGTGTCCCTAATATGCCTCTACTAGACTAGCTCGTTGATCAAAGATAGTTAAGGTTTCCTACCCATGGACATGTGTTGTCATTTGATAACAGGATCACATCATTAGGAGAATGATGTGATGGACAAGACCCACCTGTTAGCTTAGCATAATGATCGTTCACTTTATTGCTATTGCTTTCTTCATGTGAAATACATATTCCTTCGACTATGAGATTATGCAACTCCCGGATACCGGAAGAATGCCTTGTGTGCTATCAAACGTCATAACGTAACTGGGTGATCATAAAGATGCTCTACAGGTATCCCCGAAGGTGTTTGTTGAGTTGGCATAGATCAAGATTAGGATTTGTCACTCCGAGTATCGGAGAGGTATCTTTGGGCCCTCTCGATAATACACATCATAAGCTTGCAAGCAAATGACTAAGGAGTTAGTCACGAGGTGATATATTACAGAACGAGTAAAGAGACTTGACGGTAACGAGATGGAACTAGGTATGAAAATACCGACGATCGAATCTCGGGCAAGTAACATACCGATAGACAAAGGGAATTACGTATTTTGTCATAACGATTCGACCGATAAAGATCTTCGTAGAATATGTAGGAGCCAATATGGGCATCCAGGTTCCACTATTGTTTATTGACCAGGGAGGTGTCTCGGTCATGTCTACATAGTTCTCGAACCCGTAGGGTCCGCATGCTTAACGCTCGTTGACGATATAGTGTTATATGAGTTATATGTTTTGGTGACCGAATGTTGTTCGGAGTCCCGAATGAGATCACGGACATGACGAGGAGTCTCAAAATGGTCGAGAGGTAAATATTGATATATAGGACGATGGTATTTAGACACCGGAAGTGTTTCAAGACGTACCGGGAAGGAATCGGGTCACCAGAAGGGGTTCCGGGCACCCCCCGGGGAAGATATGGGCCTTATGAGCCAAAGGAGGGGACATACCAGCCACAAGGGAGCTGGTGCACCCCTCCCATGGCTCGCCGGCCCTAAGGGGAAGGAAAGGGGTGGGGTGGCCCCTCCTGCCTTTCCCTCCTCAGGAGAGAATGGAAAGGGGGGGGGGGGGCGCCACCTCCTCCTTCCTTCCTCCCGCGCTCCAAATAAGGAAAGGGGCGCGCGGCTTGGGAGAGACCCCAAGTAGGATTCCTCCTACTTGGGCGCTCCCCTTGGCTGCTCCTCCATCCCTCCCACCTATATATATGTGGGAGGGGGGCACCTAGCAGACAACAGACAATTGCCTAGTCGTGTGCGGCGCCCCCTTCATCGTTTACACCCCCGATCATATTTTCGTAGTGCTTAGGCGAAGCCCCATGGAGATCACTTCACCATCACCGTCACCACGCCGTCGTGCTGTCGAAACTCATCCACTACCTCGTCGTCTTGCTGGATCAAGAAGGCGCAGACGTCAGCGAGGTGAACGTGTGCAGAACGCGGAGGTGTCGTACGTTTGGTACTCGATCGGTTGGATCGTGAAGAAAATTTGACTACATAAACTGCGTTGTGAAACGCTTCCGCTTACGGTCTATGAGGGTACGTAGACACACTCCCCCCCTTCGTTGCTTTGCATCTCCATGGATAGATCATTGCATGTGCGTAGGTTTTTTTTGTTTTTCTATGCAACGTTTCCCAACAGTGGCATCAGAGCCAGGTCTATGCGTAGATGATATGCACGAGTAGAACATAGAGAGTTGTGGGCGGTGATAGTCATACTGCTTACCGCCAACGTCTTATTTTGATTTGGCGGTATTGTGGGATGAAGCGGCCTGGACCAACCTTACATGTCCACGCACTTGAGACCGGTTCCACCGACAGATATGCAACTTGCATAGAGGTGGTTGGTGGGTGTCTGTTTCTCCTACTTTAGTTGAATCGAATTTGACTATGGCCGGTCCTTGAAGAAGGTTAAAACAGCAAACTTGATAAATCACCGTTGTGGTTTTTGCCGTAGGTAAGAATGGTTATTGCTAGAAGCCCGTAGCAAGCAGGTAAAACTTGCAATAACAAAGTAGGGGACGTCTAACTTGTTTTTGCAGGGCATGTTGTGATGTGATATGGTCAAGACATGATGTGATATACGTTGGTGTATGATATGATCATGTTTTGTAAATTTATCGGCAACCGGCAGGAGCCTTATGGTTGTCTCTTTATTGTATGAAATGCAAATGCCATGTAATTTCTTTACTTTATCACTACGCGTTAGCGATAGTTGTAGAAGCAATAGTTGGCGAGACGACCCCAACGCAACGATGGAGATCAAGATGTCGAGCCGGTGACGATGGAGATCATGACGATGCTTTGGAGATGGAGATCAAAAGCACAAGATGATGTTGGCCATATCATGTCACATATTTTGATTGCATATGATGTTTATCCTTTATGCATCTTATTTTGCTTAGAACGGCGATAGCACTATAAGATGATCCCTTCACTTAATTTCAAGATAAAAGTGTTCTCCCTGAGTATGTACCGTTGCCAAAGTTCGTCGTTCCAAAGCACCACGTGATGATCGGGTGTGATAGACTCTACGTTCACATACAATGGGTGTAAGCCAGATTTACACACGCGGAATACTTGGGTTTAACTTGACGAGCCTAGCATGTACAGGCATGGTCTCAGAATACTGGAGACCAAAAGGTCGAACATGAGTCATATAGTAGATATGATCAACATGGAGATGTTCACCATTGAAGACTACTCCATCTCACGTGATGATCGGACATGGTTTAGTTGATTTGGATCGTGTATCACTTACACAACTTGAGGGATGTTGATTTAAGTGGGAGTTCATCAGTAATTTGATTAATTGAACTTAAATTTATCATGAACTTAGTCTTAATAGTTTTTGCATATCTATATTGTAGATCAATAGCTCGCAATATAGCTCCCCTATTTTTTATATGTTCCTAGAGAAAACTAAGTTGAAAGATGTTAGTAGCAATAATGCGGACTAGGTCCGTGATATGAGGATTATCTTCATTGCTGCATAGCAGAATTATGTCCTTGATGCACCGCTAGGTGACAGGCCTGTTGTAGGGCAGATGTAGACGTTATGAACGTTTGGCAAGTCGATATGACATATTCTTAAGAGTTTAGTGCGCCATGTTTTATGGCTTAGAACCGGGACTTAAAAAACGTTCTGAACGCCACGGAACATATGAGATGTTCTAAGAGATGAAATTGGTATTTCAGACTCATGCCCGTGTCGGGAGGTATGAGACCTCTGACAAGTACTTTGCCTACAAGATGGAGGAGGATAGCTCAGCCAGTGAGCATGTGCTCAAAATGTCTGGGTACTACAATCTCTTGAATCAAGTGGGAGTTAATCTTCCAGATAAGATAGTGATTGACATAATTCTCTAGTCACTATCACCAAGCTACTAGAACTTTGTGATGAACTATAATATGCAAGGGATGACGAAAACAATTCCTGAGATCTTCGTGATGCTGAAATCGGCGAAGGTAAAAATCAAGAAAGAGCATCAAGTGTTGATGGTTAACAAGACCACCAGTTTCAAGAAAAAAGGGCAAAGGGAAAGAAAGAGAACTTCAAGAAGAATTGTAAGAAACTTGCCACTCCTGTCGGGGATATACCCCGCGGTATGACCCGGCCGGAGATATGACCCGGCTGGGACTTGGTGTTTCATTGGTGACCCGACATATTATAAGCCGGTAGATGTTAAGCCAGATTGTAAGCCGACGGACAGATTATAAGCCAGATTATAAGTCAGATTGTAAGCCAGATGGTAAGCCGGCAGACAGTTGTAAGCCAGATGGTAAGCCGACAGACAGTGGTAAGCCAGATTATAAGTCAGATTGTAAGCCAGATGGTAAGCCGACAGATAGTGGTAAGCCAGATGGTAAGCCGACAAACATTGGTAAGCCATATTATAAGTCAGATTGTAAGCAAGATGGTAAGCCGGCAGACAGTCATAACCCGGCAGACAGAGTCGCCTGGGGTTAATAAGCCCGAGACATTAAGAAGCCCAAGACGTTAAGAAGCCCATGGAGAGAAGCTCGAGATGAGAAGTCAGAATAGTTTAAGTCTTAATCCGACTAGGACTCTACATGTAACCCGCCCCTTCAACTTATATAAGGAGGGGTAGGGCACCCCAAGAGGGGAGGCTGCATAATCGTTAAGGCTAGACACAACTAGCAGAGCCGGTTTTACGGCGACTCCCTCATGATGATAATTGGACCTAGCCACAAATAGCATGTAGGGTTGTTACCGGATGATGTTTCCCGGGGCCCGAAGCTATCTAAACCCTTGTCTTGTGTTGCGTCTCTCGATTCCGATCAACCCCTCTCAAGCTACCACATAGGCGCATTGGCCTCACGACTAAGTCCTCTCAATAGGACATCTGCCGTGACAATTCCACGACAGTTGGCGCCACCGTGGGGCTTGCGCACGATGGTGTTGAGTTCTTGGAGGGATTTTCTCCAGGGTTCGAGAAGCTCGCAAATTTGTTCGGATGAAGAAGAAATGTTTTAGGAAAGATCTGCATCAGCTTTGTGTTCATTGGTTCAGATTACGATATGTGAAAGTTAAGGTAAAAAAAAGTTAGGGCGGCGTCTGTGCGCCACCGCAAGTCGCCGAGATCAACAGAATCATTACAAGTCACCGAGATCAACAGGAAAATCCACTAGGAACTACATTGGTCAACTAAAGCTGTGATCGATTGGTACAAGGGTTGTCCCGAGGTGGATCTGTAAGGCACTTACCCAAAGCTACCGCTAGAACCTGATGGAAGGAATCATAAAAAAACAGCTGGATCGCTCAAAGTGACCACAACAAGGACGGGGAATCGGACTCCGCCGCCGCCGCAGCCGTGCTGCACCGACGCGCGCTTTAAACTGGACGCCCAACGGCTTTCCACCGTGGCACTACAGCTCCTCTGCCTCTCCACGGCTCTGCCGTCACGGACGTTTGTGGAGCCGCTGCTCCGAAAGTGCCTATCTGCCTCTTTTCGTTGCCGAGCCGCCCTGGCCAGGCGCCCCTCGCCGTGCCTCAGCGTGGGTCGCCGCAGGAGCCGATGCCTCCGCTGCCGGCCTCGCATCACCTCCGAACCCGGCGCACCTGCTGCCTCCGCCGTGAGTCGCCAAGTGGTCCCTGAGCTGCTGCCCGCGTCTCCCTCTGCAGCAGCGTCTGATTGAGCCTGACGCGCCGAGCCACTCCACTGTCGAGGATCAGCCTCGAGCCACCGCCTTGGGCCGCCTGCCGTGATTTCAAGCCACTGTGAGCCGCCACCAGTGCTCTGACCCGCCGTGTCGAGCCACCGTCTCTGAGTCACATCCATTGCGCGTGTTTTCCTGTGCTCCAAGCCGCCACCGAGTCGATTCCTCTACCTCGAAACCAACCACAACCCGGAAGCAGAGACGGACGAGGACTACTCCCCCGCCCGTACCACCGCCTGTCGTCTGCCGCTGATACGTCCATTTTGCATCATGCTTTTATTTCGATATTTATTGCATTATGGGCTGTTATTACACGTTATGTCACAATACTTATGCCTATTCTCTCTTATTTTACAAGGTTTACATGAAGAGGGAGAATGCCGGCAGCTGGAATTCTGGGCTGGAAAAGGAGCAAATATTAGAGACCTATTCTGCACAGCTCCAAAAGTCCTGAAATTTCACGGAGGCACGTTTTGGAATTAATAAAAAATACTGGCGAAAGAATCCACCAGAGGGGGCCCACATCCTGGCCACGAGGGTGGGGGGTGCGCCCCCTGCCTCATGGGCCCCCTGGCAGGCCTCCGGTGCCCATCTTCTGCTATATGAAGTCTTTTACCCTGGAAAAAATCAAAGCAAGCTTTCGGGAAGAAACACCGCCGCCAGGAGGCGGAACCTTGGCGGAACCAATCTAGGGCTCCGGCAGAGCTGTTCTGCCGGGGAAACATCCCTCCGGGAGGGGAAAATCATCACCATCGTCATCACCAACGATCCTCTCATCGGGAGGGGGCAATCTCCATCAACATCTTCACCAGCACCATCTCCTCTAAAACCCTAGTTCATCTCTTGTATCCAATCTTTGTCCCAAAACCTCAGATTGGTACCTGTGGGTTGCTAGTAGTGTTGATTACTCCTTGTAGTTGATGCTAGTTGGTTTATTTGGTGGAAGATCATATGTTCAGATCCTTTATGCATATTAATACCCCTATGATTATGAACATGAATATGATTTGTGAGTAGTTACGTTTGTTCCTGAGGACATGGGAGAAGTCTTGCTATAAGTAGTCATCTGAATTTGGTATTCGTTCGATATTTTGATGAGATGTATGTTGTCTCTCCTCTAGTGGTGTTATGTGAACGTCAACTACATGACACTTCACCATTGTTTGGGCCTAGAGGAAGGCATTGGGAAGTAATAAGTAGATGATGGGTTGCTAGAGTGACAGAAGCTTAAACCCTAGTTTATGAGTTGCTTCGTAAGGGGCTGATTTGGATCCATATGTTTCATGCTATGGTTAGGTTTACCTTAATACTTCTTTTGTAGTTGCGGATGCTTGCAATAGGGGTTAATCATAAGTGGGATGCTTTTTCAAGAAAGGACAGCACCCAAGCACCGGTCCACCCACATACCAAATTATCAAAGTAACGAACACGAATCATATGAGCGTGATGAAAACTAGCTTGACGATAATTCCCATGTGTCCTCGGGAGCGCTTTTCTCTATATAAGAGTTTGTCCAGGCTTGTCCTTTGCTACAAAAAGGATTGGGCCATCTTGCTGCACCTTATTTACTTTCATTACTTGTTACCCGTTACGAATTACCTTATCACAAAACTATCCGTTACCGATAATTTCAGTGCTTGCCGAGAATACCTTACTGAAAACCGCTTGTCATTTCCTTCCACTCCTCGTTGGGTTCGACACTCTTACTTATCGAAAGGACTATGATAGATCCCCTATACTTGTGGGTCATCAAGACTCTTTTCTGGCGCCGTTGCCGGGGAGTGAAGCGCCTTTGGTAGGTGGAATTTGGTAAGGAAAAATTTATATAGTGTGCTGAAATTTAGTGTCACTTGTTACTATGGAACATAATCCTTTGAGGGGCTTGTTCGGGGTATCTTCACCCCGACCAGTAGAGTAAAGAGTTGCTCCTCAACCTACTGAACCTACTGAAAATGTTTACTTTGAAATTCCTTCGGGTATGATAGAGAAACTGCTAGCTAATCCTTTTACAGGAGATGGAACATTACATCCCGATTTGCACCTAATCTATGTGGATGACGTTTGCGGATTATTTAAGCTTGCAGGTATGCCCGAGGATGTTATCAAGAAGAAGGTATTCCCTTTATCTTTGAAGGGAGAGGCATTGACATGGTTTAGGCTATGTGATGATATGGGATCATGGAACTACAACCGATTGAAATTGGAATTTCATCAGAAGTTTTATCCTATGCATCTTGTTCATCGTGATCGTAATTATATATAAAATTTTTGGCCTCGCAAAGGAGAAAGCATCGCTCAAGCTTGGGGGAGGCTTAAGTCAATGTTATATTCATGCCCCAATTATGAGCTCTCAAGAGAATGATTATTCAAAATTTTTATGCCCGGCTTTCTCTCAGTAATCGCTCCATGCTCGATACTTCTTGTACTGGCTCTTTTATGATGAAGACTATTAAATTCAAATGGGATTTATTGGAAAGAATTAAACGCAACTTTGAAGATTGGGACCTCGACGAAGGTAAGGTGTCAGGTATGACACCTAAGTTTGATTGTGTTAAATCTTTTATGGATACCGATGTTTTCCGTGAATTTAGCACTAAATATGGACTTGACTCTGAGATTGTAGCTTCTTTCTGTGAATCCTTTGCTACTCATGTTGATCTCCCTAAGGAGAAGTGGTTTAAATATAATCCTCCCATTGAAGTAAAAGTAGTTGCACCTATTAAAGTTGAAGAAAAGACTATCACTTATAATGTTGATCCTGTTGTTCCTACTGCTTATATTGAGAAACCACCTTTCCCTGTTAGAATAAAGGATCGTGCTAAAGCTTCAGCTGTGGTTCGTAAGAGTAATACTAGAACACGTACACCCCCTGAAAAAAATTAAAGTTGAACCTAGTGTTGCTATGGTTAAAGATCTCTTGGCTGATAATATTGATGGGCATGTTATTTACTTCTGTGATGAAGCTGCTAGAATTGCTAGACCTGATACTAAAAATAAACATAGACCTATTGTAGGCATGCCTGTTATTTCCGTTAAAATAGGAGATCATTGCTATCATGGCTTATGTGATATGGGTGCTAGTGCAAGTGCAATACCTCATTCCTTATACAAAGAAATTATGCATGACATTGCACCTGCTGAGTTAGAGGAAATTGTTGTTACAATTAAGCTTCTAATAGAGACACTATTTCACCAATTGGGATTGTTAGAGATGTTGAAGTCTTGTGTTGGAAAGTTAAATATCCTGCTGATTTTCTTGTTCTTGGTTCCCCACAAGATAGCTTTTGCCCCATCATATTTGGTAGATCCTTCTTGAATACTGTTAATGCTAAGATAGACTGCAAAAAGGATGTTGTTACTATTGGTTCGGGGGATATGTCTCATGAGTTTAATTTCGCTAAATTTTGTAGACAACCCCGTGATGAGGAATTGCCTAGTAAAGATGAAATTATTGGTCTTGCTTCTATTGCTGTGCCTCCTAATGATCCTTTAGAACAATATTTGCTAGACCATGAAAATGATATGTTTATGAATGAAAGAAGGGAAATAGATGAAGTATTCTTTAAACAGGGACCTATTTTGAAACACAACTTGCCTGTTGAAATCCTAGGGGATCCTCCTCCACCCAAGGGTGATCCCGTGTTTGAGCTTAAACAGTTACCTGATACTCTTAAATATGCTTATCTTGATGAAAAGAAGATATATCCTGTTATTATTAGTGCTAACCTTTCAGAGCATGAAGAAAAGAAATTATTGAAAACTCTGAAGAAGCACCGTGCTGCTATTGGATATACTCTCGATGATCTTAAGGGCATTAGTCCCACTCTATGCCAACACAAAATTAAATTGGAGAAAGACGCTAAACCGGTTGTTGATCACCAACGATGGTTAAATTCTAAGATGAAAGAAGTGGTAAGAAAAAAATACTAAAGCTTCTCGAGGCAGGTATAATTTATCCCGTTGCTGATAGTCAGTGGGTAAGTCCTGTCCATTGTGTCCCTAAGAAGGGAGGTATTACCGTTGTTCCTAATGATAAAGATGAATTGATCCCACAAAGAATTATTACAGGTTATAGAATGTTAATTGATTTCCGCAAATTAAATAAAGCTACTAAGAAGGATCATTACCATTTACCTTTTATTGATCAAATGCTAGAAAGATTATCCAAACATACACATTTTTGCTTTCTAGTTGGTTATTCTGGTTTCTCTCAAATACCTGTGTCAAAAGAGGACCAAGAAAAGACCACTTTTACTTGCCCTTTCGGTACCTTTGCTTATAGACGTATGCCTTTTGGTTTATGTAACGCACCTGCTACCTTTCAAAGATGCATGATGGCTATATTCTCTGATTTTTGTGAAAAGATTGTTGAGGTTTTGATGGATGATTTCTCCATATATGGAACTTCTTTTGATGACTGCTTGAGCAACCTTGATCGAGTTTTGCAGAGATGTGAAGAAACTAACCTTGTCTTGAATTGGGAGAAGTGCCACTTTATGGTTAATGAAGGTATAGTCTTGGGGCATAAAATTTCTGAAAAAGGTATTGAAGTTGATAAAGCTAAAGTTGATGCTATTGAAAAGATGCCGTGTCCCAAGGACATTAAAGGTATAAGAAGTTTCCTTGGTCATGCCGGTTTTTATAGGAGGTTCATTAAGGACTTCTCTAAAGTGTCCAGGCCTCTGACTAATCTCTTACAAAAAGATATTCCTTTTGTCTTTGATGATGATTGTGTAGAAGCATTTGAAATACTTAAGAAAGCATTGATTTCTGCACCTATTGTTCAGCCACCTAATTGGAATTTACCCTTTGAAATTATGTGTGATGCTAGTGATTATGTTGTAGGTGCTGTTCTAGGACAAAGAGTTGATAAGAAATTAAATGTTATCCAATATGCTAGTAAGACTCTAGACAATGCTCAAAGAAATTATGCTACTACTAAAAAAATATTTTTTAGCAGTTGTATTTGCTTGTGATAAGTTCAGACCTTATATTGTTGATTCTAAAGTAACTGTTCACACTGATCATGCTGCTATTAAATATCTTATGGAAAAGAAAGATGCTAAACCTAGACTTATTAGATGGGTTCTCTTGCTACAAGAATTTGATTTGCATATTATTGATAGAAAGGGAGCTGAGAACCCCGTTGCAGACAACTTGTCTAGGTTAGAGAATGTTCTTGTTGACCCACTGCCTATTGATGATAGCTTTCCTGATGAACAATTAAATGTCATTAATGCTTCTCGTACTGCTCCATGGTATGCTGATTATGCTAATTATATTGTTACTAAATTTATACCACCTTGTTTCACATACCGGCAAAAGAAAAAGTTTTTCTATGATTTAAGACATTACTTCTGGGATGACCCACACCTTTATAAAGAAGGAGTAGATGGTGTTATTAGACGTTGTATACCTGAGCATGAACAGGAACAGATCCTATGCAAGTGTCACTCCGAAGCTTATGGAGGGCACCACGCTGGAGATCGAACTGCATTAAGGTATTGCAATGCGGTTTTTATTGGCCTACTCTCTTCAAAGATGCCCGTAAGTTTGTCTTGTCTTGTGATGAATGTCAAAGAATTGGTAATATTAGTAGACGTCAAGAAATGCCTATGAATTATTCACTTGTTACTGAACCATTTGATGTTTGGGGCTTTGATTATATGGGACCGTTTCCTTCCTCTAATGGGTATACACATATTTTAGTTGTTGTTGATTACGTTACTAAGTGGGTAGAAGCTATTCCAACTAGTAGTGCTGATCATAACACCTCTATTAAGATGCTTAAAGAAGTTATTTTTCCGAGGTTTGGAGTCCCTAGATATTTAATGACTGATGGTGGTTCACATTTTATTCATGGTGCCTTTCGTAAAATGCTTGCTAAGTATGATCTTAATCATAGAATTGCATCTCCATACCATCCACAGTCTAGTGGTCAAGTAGAATTGAGTAATAGAGAGCTCAAATTAATTTTGCAAAAGATTGTTAACAAATCTAGAAAGAATTGGTCCAAGAAACTTGATGATGCATTATGGGCCTATAGAACTGCATATAAAAATCCTATGGGTATGTCTCCGTATAAAATGGTTTATGGAAAAGCATGTCACTTACCTCTCGAACTAGAACATAAGGCATATTGGGTCATTAAAGAGCTCAATTATGATTTCAAGCTTGCCGGTGAGAAGAGGTTATTTGACATTAGCTCACTTGATGAATGGAGAACCCATGCCTATGAGAATGCCAAACCGTTTAAAGAAAAAGTTAAAAGATGGCATGACAAGAGGATACAAAAGCGTGAGTTTAATGTAGGTGATTATGTGTTGAGGTTAACTCTCGTTTAAGATTTTTTTTTGCAGGAAAACTTCTCTCTAAATGGGAAGGTCCTTACATATCGAGGAGGTCTATCGTTCTGGTGCCATAAAAATCAACAACTTCGAAGGCACAAATCCGAAGGTGGTGAACGGTCAAAGAATCAAACATTATATCTTAGGTAATCCTATAAATGTTGAAACCAATGTTACTGAAACCGTAACCTCGAAGGAATACATAAGGGACACCTTCCAGAATGCTTCAGACTCCGAAAAGGAATAGGTATGTGGTACGGTAAGTAAACCGACTCCAAAACAGTTGTAATGGAAATTTTTCTCCATTTTGGAATATTTTAGAAAATAGGAAAATAAGAAGCAGTCCGGGAAGGACACGAGGCGTCCACGAGGGTGGAGGGCGCGCCCTACCCCTTGGGCATGCCCCCTGCCTCATGGGCACCTCGTGTGCCTTCCAGACTCCGTTTTGTTGCACGATACTTCTCTTGGTCGGTAAAAATTCATTATATAATCTCCCGAAGATTTTGACCATCGTACCACGCAAATATCCTCTGATTTTGTTTCGAGCTGTTTCTACCGCAGATTAGAGCAAGATGTCTTCTCAAGAGTCAGTCGGGGAGAGCCGGGTGTCTCATCTGACACCGGGTCCAGGGGCAAACAGCGATGCCTATCACTTTGGGCCATCAACGGAGGAAGAGATGGAAGCCGACTTGAAAAGGATAGATGCCATGGAGGAGGATCAAGAAGTTACTTATTGTTTCCGGGCAGGATTCACGATGGGGGAACTACAGAGCTCAGCTATCCCAAACTCGGTCATCCCCTCCAATGTTAAATTTCTCTCTTATGAAAATATGAAAAAGAGTGTTACTTGTTCTCCCGCAGCTATGCAGCATCCATGGGTGCAAGGAGCTTTAACCGTCACGGGTAAGCTCCGTAAGGAAGTAATGGATCTCAAGCAACAAGTCAATAAGATCGAGGAAGAGAATCGTATCCTGAAGGGCATCATCGCCAAGAATATCACATCACCACCTCCGAAGAAAGAGATATAATCACATGGGTATGGGCACTCCCCTTGGCAACTGCCAAGCTTGGGGGAGGTGCCCCGGTATCGTATCACCATCACACTCCTATCTTTACCATTTTTCTTAGTTCGATCCTTTTGGTAATATCTTGATCTAGTAGAATAAAGTTTTAGTATGATTTTGGTTTTGAGTTTTGCCTTATGATCCTTCTATGTAATCGAGTCTGTGAGCTATATATAATAAAGATTAGTGTTGAGTCAAAGGCTTGATTATCTTGCTATGATCGTGAGGGAAGTAAAGAAAAGAGAAAGAATAAAAAGAAGTAAAGAGATCATATTGATCTTATGGAGAGTAATGATTTCACATATAAAGAGTATGATGAATAAAAGTTGTTGAGAGTTGACAAACATAGTTTTGGTCATCGTTGCAATTAATAGGAAGTAATAAAGAAAGAGAGGTTTTCACATATAAATATACTATCTTGGACATCTTTTATGATTGTGAGCACTCATTAAAATATGACATGCTAAAGAGTTGATGTTGGACAAGGAAGACAATGTAATGGGTTATGTTTTCTTATATCCGAAATAAAGTATATTGTCATGGATCATCCAACATGTTGAGCTTGCCTTTGCCCCTCATGCTAGCCAAATTCCTTGCACCAAGTAGAGATACTACTTGTGCTTCCAAATATCCTTAAACCCAGTTGTCATGCTAGCCAAATTCCTTGCACCAAGTAGAGGTACTACCTATGGATTGAGTAAGATTCTTCAAGCAAGTTGTCATGTTGCGTGCAATAAAAATTGCTTTCTAAATATGTATGATTTATTAGTGTGGAGAAAATAAGCTTTACACGATCTTGTGATATGGAAGCAATAAAAGCGACAGACTGCATAATAAAGGTCCATATCACAAGTGGCAATATAAAGTGACATTCTTTTGCATTAATATTTCGTGCATCCAACCATAAAAGCACATGACAACCTCTGCTTCCCTCTGTGAAGGGCCTATATTTTACTTTCGTCTTATAGCTTATACAAGACTCATGGTGATCTTCACCTTTCCTTTTTACATTTTATCCTTTGGCAAGCACCTTGTGTTGGATATATAAGTTAGCATGAATTATTATTGTTGACATTACCCTTGAGGTAAAAGGTTGGGAGGCAACACTATAAGCCCCTATATTTCTCTGTGTCCGGTTAAAACTCCATACTCATAAGTATTGCGTGAGTGTTAGCAATTATGAAAGACTAAATGATAGTTGAGTATGTGGACTTGCTGAAAAGCTCTTATATTGAATCTTTCCGATGTTATGATAAATTGCAATTGCCTCAATGATCGAGATTATAGTTTGTTGGTTCTCAATGAAGTTTCTGATTCATACTTTACATTGTGAATAGATTATTACTTGAGCATAAGAGATCATATGACAATATCCATATATGTTGCTGTTATAAGAATGATCATGATGCCCTCATGTCTGTATTTATTTTATCGACACCTCTATCTCTAAACATGTGGACATATTTTTCGTTATCGGCTTTCGCTTGGGTACAAGCGAGGTCTAACACTACAAAAAAAAGACACATCCGTGACATTTTGGGCCGAACGAAAATCTTTTCTGTCATACTTATGACACTTCTATGACGATAATTGTGACAAAACCCGGTATCATCATAGATGTGGTGGGGTCCTACTTCTATGACAAAAAATCATGACAGAAAATGGACTTTTCGTCCTGGGCGGGCTAGAGACGCAGCTGCATGACATTCTTTGGGCCGTCCATGACGGAAAAAACCGTGGTAGAAGCGAGGGCGCGAAAAATATCGGGGAGTCCCCGGTTATGGTGGGTGGTCGGGGGCCGAGTGATGCACGTTTTTCTCATACGTACGCGCGTGTGTGCGAGGCGTTGGGCTCTAACTGAACCCGAGCGAGGCGTTGGGCTCTAACTGAACCCGAGCGATTGCACTGCAGGCTACGCGTTACTGAACCCGAGTGATCTATCGATGGCTGTTAACTGAACCCGATCGAGCGATTCCTTCGCTACTGCTGCTAACTGAAGCCGAGCGATGCTGCCTCTGGATGAACAGTGAGTGTTGCTGGGGGGTTTGGATGAACAGTTCCCGGTGGGGGTGGATGAACAGGACCCTGTGGCGTTGCCTCTGGATGAACAGTTAGCGTTGCTGGGGGGTTTGGATGAACAGTTCCCGGTGGGGGTGGATGAACAGGACCCCGATCGTTCGAGCCGGTTGGGGCTGGATGAACAGGACCCCGTGGAGGGTAGGATGAACAGGACCACCCCGTGGAGGGCAGGATGAACAGTAGACGGTGGAGGGCAGGATGAACAGTAGCCCGTGGAGGGGTGGTTGAACAGTAGCCCGTGGAGGGGTGGTTGAACAGGAGCCCGTGGAGAGGGCTAGTTGAACAGTAGCCGGTGGAGTAGCGCGCGGTGGAGGATGGATGAACATGAGCCCGTGGATGAACGGTCGCAGGTGGAGGCTGGAGGAGGTCGACGGTGGATGAACAGTAGCCCGTGGAGGCTGGAGGGGGTCGACGGTGGAGATGAACAATATCCCGTGGAGTCCCGTTTTGCGGTACGCCACACCCCTCCCGATGAACAGGACCCCCATTCCGACCGTAGCGCTCCAACACAAGTCTGTTTCCTCCATTTTGTGGTACGCCACACCCCTCCCGATCAACAGGACCCCCGTTTCGATCGTAGGAGGTCCATTTCCTCCGTTTTGCGGTACGCCAGACCCCTCCCGATGAACAGGATCCCGTTTCGAACGTGGCCGGTCGAACACAAGGCCGTTTCCTCCGTTTTGCGGTACGCCAGGCCTCATTTCCATCGGCTATTCCGTCCAAGTCCTCCCGATGAACACGACGACGCATTCCGTTCCGACCCAGCCGGTTGGCTCCCCATGAACACGACGACGACGCTGTTTTTCCGTTCTGACCCAGCCATGTACACGAGCCCTGGCTGTCGGGTGGTAGGTGCGACATATGCCAACGGGTGGCTTATCATTGTGGGAGCCAGTAAGACATCGCCTGTGCCTGGAAACGGGATAAGGCGAAGACATGCACGCCGGCGAATCTTACCCAGGTTCGGGGCTCTCCGTGGAGATAACACCCCTAGTCCTGCTCTGCGGGGTCTCCGCATGATCACTAGATCAACACAAGTAGCTACAAGTGCTCCTTGAGCTGTTTGGATAGAGGAGGAAGAAAGGCAAGGCTAGGTCTCCTCTTCCCTCTACGTGGTGGCTGAAACTATCTCTGAGATCAACCCTTTGCATGGGTGCCCTGGGGGGTTTATATAGACCTACCCCCAGGGATACAATGGTAATCCGACTGGGTGCGGGTCCCAGCCGTCAGTGTCTGTGCTCGCCAGCTTCTCCGCCGGCCGTTGGGGCCCGCCGACTAGTGGGTCCCGCCGGCTTCCGGCCTCTTGGTTGATAGGCCGGCCCCACCGCCTGGGGGCCTTGTCGGCGGCTGGTTACTATTGCCTTGCCCCTGATGACGAGGGCTTTGTCGAGGTAAGCGTGGGTACAGTGCCGCCGCCTGGCGGGCTCTCACTGTAGCCTCACCTCGTCTTGTCTCCTTAATGATGCACATACTTCGAGGGAGGGAGGTAGCCGGCTATTGGGAGCCGGCTACGCCTCAGGCCGACTAGGGGAGGCCTGGCCGCCTTCGAGCGTCTCTCTGGCTGAAGGGGCCCGCCGCCCGCGGGCCGTACTTGCGCCTGTCGTGGGTGATGTCACGGTCAACATGGCTACAGTGCCGTGCCGGACGGGGGATGGCTGACCCATACGACGCACTGTGGCCATGCATGCTCCGGGATTCGGGGGTGGCAGGCTGTACTGCGGCCACGCCCCATCTCATCACCGTTATGTGGGTGCAGTCTTGGCCGGCTTCCGGGAGTCGGTCTTCTTGTGGCTGGCTTCTGGGAGTCGGTCTACTTATGGCCGGCTTCTGGAAGTCGGCCTACTTATGGCCGGCTTCTGGGAGTCGGCCATCTTATGGTTATCTTCGGGAAGGTTTTTGGAGGTCGGGCCGCTTTCCGGTAGTCGGCCTGTGAGATAGCCGACCAGGGGAAGGCGGCCCTGTGTTGTGGATGCTTGAAGGCCCAATCGGCCTGATGATTTTTCAAAGAGCCAGGGGGAGTCGGTTAGGCTACCCGTGGCCATTTACTCCGATAGTAGTCCCCGAAGCTGGTTGGGCTTCGAGGTTGAGAAGAGGACGAGAAGCTCGGTCAGCTTCCTATCTTGAAGAGCCAGCAGCTAGGAGCCGGCTTCGGTTGGGTACGCCGTCTTGGCGAGATTTTGAAGTCTGAAGGCGGGAGTCGGTTGGTGCGCACGCCGGGTTGCGGGCCGGCCGGCCGCCGCCCGCGTACCACGTGGCACCCTCTGGCTGAAAAAAGCCTGCCAGCTCACGCGCGCGACGGGACGTCGCCGCAGGCCGGGGGCCCATCACTCCCACGCCTAGGCCCAGGCGTGGATTCTCTGTGGCCCAAAGCGGGCCGCACGCCTTCCGGCGGCAGTTTCTGCACGTCTTTAGGGCGCAATAATCGCGGAACATGGGGGAGTGGGCGCAGTTAATCCCACGTTCCCCCCCACACCTCGCCTCCTCGGCTTCGCCGCACGAGGCTATAAGTAGGGGGAGGAGGGGGAACGGCAGGCGCTCGCACGCTCCCCTCGCTCCGCCATTTTCTTCCTTTCCTTCTCTGCGGCAGCAGCCCTTCGCCACCGCACCGTCCCTCTAGTCTTCGCACTACCCCGCAGCTTCGCCGCCGCGGGGCCGTGATTTCGTCGTCGCCGCGCCCTTTCTCGCTAGCTTCTTGCCATCATGCAGCACGGCGGAGACTGGGACGGCTCCAACGTCCATGCGGACCACATCGACTTCCTCCGCGAGACGCGGCGGATGCCCGGCGAGGACCAGGTGCGGGTCCGTCTTGCATCGAAGAAGGAGATCACGCTGGCGCCGGAGGAAGGCGAGCGGGTAATCTTCCGCTCGCACTTCCTGCGCGGCCTCGGCCTGCCTGCGAGCACCTTCTTCCGCTCCTTCCTCGAATTCTATCAGCTCCAGCCGCACCACCTCACTCCAAACACGGTGGTGCTACTGTCCGCCTTCGTCACTCTGTGCGAGGGCTTCCTCGGCGTCCTTCCCACCCTCGAGCTCTGGGGGGAATTCTTCCAATCCAAGCTTGGCACCCGCATGCAGGGCGTGCCGGCTCAGAGCGGCGCCTTCATCGCGGTGCGGAGGCCGGCAGCCGACAACCCCTTCCCTGCCATCACGCTGATCCAGTCGGTGAAGCTCTGGCAGAAATCGTACTTCTACGTGAAGAACGTTGCCCCGCAAGGCGACTACGTCAATTTGCCGGCTTACGTAGCCGGCCCGCCGGCTGGGAGGCGGCCCCAGTGGTCCTATCGGGCCAGGACGCTGTCGCCGGCTGGAGCCGCCGCCGTCGCCTGACTCCGGGTAATGATCCAGTCGAAGGGCCTGACTGGGTCCGACCTGCTGGCCGCCTTCGTGGTGCGCCGGGTGCTCCACTTCAAGGCCGCCCTCATTTGATCAGTCAAATGAGCGGCCAACTCGATCCGAGTCAGATGTGCACCAAGGAGATGCCTCATGATGAGGTGGCTCATATGGTGAACTATCTCGCAAACTGCAAGCTCTCCGCAGAGTGGCAGTTTGGCAAGGAGCCGTACTCCCGTGCCAATCCCCCGCCCATGGTATGCTTTCTTTATCTTCTCTTCTTTAATTTTGTCACCAAGTTTTTCTTGGCCGACTCTGACCAGTCGGCACGTCTTGGCAGAGCCCTCTCCTTCGACTTGCGGCCAGGACAGCGGGGGCGGATCGCCAATTTCTCCCCGACCGGGCGGAGCATGACTTGGAGGACCCCGACTTGGGGGCGGCCGCCATGGACGATAACACCGAGGCAGGAGGTGGTGAAGCAGGCGGCTCCGGGCTTGGAGCTAGCTTCGACGACTGGCCGGAGGACGACGAGGCGGAAATCGTCCTGAGCCGCCAGCCGGCGTTCGACCATGGCGCGGGTTCATCCGCCGCGCCGCCTGCTCGAGGCGGCGCGCATAAGCGCCGGGCCGCGTCGGGCTTGTTCCGCAGTCGGCCGAAGAAGCCCAAGAGCGGGGCGGCGACGACCAGGCGGGATTAGGCGGCCGCGAAGGCGGCCCGCTTCTGCAAGGTGGTGAAGCAGCCGCAAACGGTTTCGGCGTAAGTGTCGATTCTCTTGCATATTCCTTCTTCTTTTCTTGTCGATTTCTGTATCCTTGTCTTGTCTTATCAAACAGGGCTCTGCTCTCTCTTGAGCGGATTGCTGCCGCCTCCGTGGTTGGATCGGCGGGAGGATCCGCAAACACCCGCCGCGTGGACCCCCATGCCGAGCTTTAGGCGGCAACAGAGCGGAACGCGCGGGAGGCACGGGAGGAGCGGGAGGCGGAAGAGCTGAGGGCGGCCGCTGCCAAGGCGGCGCAAGAGATGGCGGAGGAGTCGGCGAAGGCACAAGCCGACGCGGCGGCCAAGGCCCAGGCGGAGGCTGCGGCCGCAGCGGTAGCGGAGGGGGCCTTGCTTATCACCCTCCTACGTGTCGTGGTGTTCGAGATCCCGGAGCCCCCGCCGGAGGAAGACGGTGGCGACCTGCCGGGGATGGAGAGGGAGGAGGAGGACGTCGTCGTCCGGGAGAGGGAGGCGGCACCGCCATCACCGACTGGGCGGACCGAGGCGGCCGACTTGACGCGCCGCCCGTGCGGCCGGCTGCGAAGACGGACCTGGTGGTCCGATCGTCATCACGCCAGCGCGCGGGGAAGGCGACTTGGGCGCCGGACCCGCAGAAGGCCGTGGGCTCTAGCTCGTCGACCCAGGATCTGGAGACAGCCAGCGCCAGCTCGGGGTGGACGCCGGGTGCTGGGACGGCCGTGGTGAACGTGGCGGCGCAAGAAGTCCGGAACCGGCTTCAGTCCCAGGCCGCCGTGCTGAGGCAGTACAATGATGAGTTCCTCGCGACACGGGCGGCCATTCGGGTGAGTCTTCCCGCTTTCCTGTTTCTTGATCTTGCTTTCTTCCGTGGGGGCGCGTCAGCGCACCCACTGGGTGTAGTCCCCGAGTTCCGAGTCGGCTGCTGAGCAGGCGGCTTGGAACTTCTTAGTAGACTTTGATTGCTTATCTTGCTCTTGTCCGCTTCTCTATCCAACTTGCAGGACTACCACAACCTCCGTGCGGCTGCCTTCAACTCCCAGGCTCGGAAGCTGACCCAGAAGACTGCTGATCTAACTGAGAGCCGGAGTAAGTGCTTCATCTTTTATCTCACGTGGGGGCGCGTCAGCGCACCCACTGGGTGTAGTCCTCGAGATTCGGGCCGACTGCTGAGCAGTCGGGTCGGATCTTTCCTGACGACTTCTTTCTTATTGCTTTTTCCTTCTTTGCCATATCTGCAGAGGCCAATGCCAGCCTGAGGGAGCAGCTGGGTGGGACCCAGACCGCCCTTCGCGCCAAGGAAGCCGAGTTTGACGCCTTGGTTCAGGAACGTGACCGCCTGGTCAAGATGCTGGCCGACCAGGAGGAGAGCCACAAGGCGGTCCTGAAGGCGGTGCAGGACAGCGAGGCCGCCCTCCAGGCCGAGTATGAGACCGAGGCGGCGAGCTGGGCTGAGGCAAGGCAGTCGCTGATCAGCGGCTACGGCCAGATCGAAGAATTGGTTGACGGTAAGCCGCCTTCTTCTTCGTTTCTTGCTTGCCGCTTGCCATTTTAGTCCATTCTCTGACTTTGTGTTTTTTCTATTTCTTTCTTTCTTGTGCAGAGTACTTCCCTGGTTACTCTACCGCCGCCAACCAGGTCGTCGAGGCCCACCGCGAGGCACGAAGGCAAGCCGGTGTAGAGATCGTGTCGAATGCTCGTCGGTCGCTTGAGGAGCAGCTTCTGGCGATCCAAGCCCGCCTCCAGCCGGCTCACCGCATGCTCCGCCGTCTTCAGCGCGTTGGGGCGCAAGTGCTGGCCGCCCTCCGGCCCGGCGAGGCGGTTCCCCGTACCCCCAGTCGGACTGCCGACTGGCTGGAGGTAGCGGTTGGCCGCTTCGAGGCCTGGAAGGCTTCTGCAGCTCGGTCGGGCGCCAGGCGGGCGCTGGAGTTCGTCAAAGCCTGGTATCCCGAGTTGAGCTTGGACCAGCTGGCCACCTGGCGGCAGGAGGCTGACGAGGAGTTGGAGGCGGTGCGGCCGGCTATCATCCAGCGCGCTTCGGCAATCGCCAACTACACCGACACCAGCGCCTTTGCTCCTGAGGTGGATGATAACGGCATTGCTCAGCCGGAGGAGTGGTTCGGGCTGAACCCGGTGGATGGTGAGGACTCGGCGGAGGAGATCGACTCCAGCGACGATGGCGAAGAGGAGGAGGGAGAGGATGGTGAAGACGCCGTGCCAGACGGTGGAGCAACCGGCCAGCCTCAACTTGATTGTGCCTCCAGCAACGAGGCGCGTGCGAGCGCGCCGCCTGCAGCCGGCGATGATCAAGCGGAGACTCGCCAGCCGGCCATTCCTCCAGCCGGCACTGCCGTCTCCACCGACCAGCCCGGCTCGCCTGTTGCGCCCTTAGTCTGATCCGCCGTCTTTGCTTTCCTATTTATTGCTCTTCGAACATAATTTTGTTAAGTTTGCGCAGTTCCACCCACTGGGGGTGTATTCAAATTATGTTGACTGCCGGCCTGTTGAAGGCCTTATGTGTAAATATAATCATGCATGTGTTTGGCTTCCCATTGTTCTTGCTTTTCATCCTTTGGCTGTTTCCTTTGCCGCCGTCCCTTGGTTGCCGCCTTCCCAGCCGGACAGCTGCTCTGCAGTCTGTGGCTGGAGAAGTGCTTGGCCGGTTGGGAGGGCAAGTACTCTAGCTTTGTTGGATTGTAGCAAAGTGAATGGGAAGCTGGCCAGTCGGCTGTTCTGACAGCCGGTAGGTGTGGTGGGGGGCCGGCTTGTGTTATATAGGTTCATTAGTCCTTAGCCGTTTTTCGTGTGGGCATCCTTTCCTGCCTTTGGCTCTTGCCAGTCGGACAGTCGGTTCTTTGAGCTGCGACTTTCAATAAGAGAGGGCTCGGGTGCCGGCACACTACTTGTCTGACTTCAGGTAGAACTTTAATATAACTCAAGGCGGCCAGTCCCCGGGCCGACTAGTCGAACCCGGTGCCAGATAGAGAATCAAATGTAATAGTACATTCATAGGTATGACACTCGTCATTCATAGATAAAAGAGGGTAGTCCCCGAGTGCGCCTCGGGGGGCCCATTGTCTTGTACTTAATACAAAAGGTAGCGTGATACATACTGCTTTTAATTGTAAAATCTTCTCAGGAGATTGGCGTTCCATGGTCGTTCCGACTCCTTGCCGGAATCGTCCCTCTTGCATGCCTTCGGCTTCTGTGCGTCGATCAGGTAGTAGGAGTTGTTGCCTAGGGCCTTGCTGATGACGAATGGGCCTTCCCAAGGGGTCGAGAGTTTGTGCTGGCCGGTTGTTCGCTGGATCAGCCGGAGCACAAGATCGCCCTCTTGGAAGGATCTTGGCTTGACCTTCCGATTGTGGTAACGGCGCAAACCCTACTGGTAGATGGCGGACCGGCTGAGTGCTAACAGCCGGCCCTCTTCCAACAGGTCGACACCGTCTTCTCGCGCTTCCTTGGCCTCCGCCTCCGTGTACATGGTGACCCGAGGCGAGTCGAACTCGATGTCAGTTGGGATGACAGCCTCGGCACCATATACAAGGAAGAAAGGAGTGAAGCTGGTTGACTTGTTCAGGGTAGTACGCAGACTCCAGAGGATAGCCGGCAGCTCATCGAGCCAGCAGCCGGCCGAACGCTCCAGTGGTACGACCAGTCGGGGCTTGATGCCGGAGAGGATGAGGCCGTTTGCTCGCTCGACCTGGCCGTTTGACTGCGGGTGGGCAACAGACGCTAAGTCCAGTTGGATGCCCTGTGTCGCGCAGAAACGTGCCAGTGCTCCCTTGCAAAATTCATGCCGTTGTCGGTGATGATGCTGTGTGGTATACCATACCGAGTGGTGATATCTGCGATGAATGTCACGACAGTCGGCCCGTTCAGCTTCTTGATTGGCTTCGCTTCAATCCACTTGGTGAATTTGTCCACGGCGACAAGAAGATGTGTCATGCCGCCGCGGGCTGTCTTGAATGGGCCCACCATGTCGAGCCCCCAAACGGCAAAGGGCCAGGTGAGGGGGATGTTCTTGAGTGCAGAAGCCGGCAGGTGTTGCTTGGAGCTGAAGACTTGGCACCCTTTGCAGCATTTGAGTAATTTCTCGGCGTCTTCCAAAGGAGTCGGCCAGAAGAAACCATGGCGGAAAGCTTTGGCGACAAGTGATCTTGAGGCCGCGTGGTGGCCGCATTCGCCTTGGTGGATATCCTTGAGGATTGCTATGCCCTTCTCTGGCTCGACGCAGCACTGGAAGACTCCAGTGACGCTACGCTTAACAAGTTCTCTGTTTATTATTGCGTATGCTCCTTCTCGGCGTTGAAACTAGTCTTGCCGAGATCTCATCAGTCGGCAGCTCTCTGTTTACTAGGAAGTTGATGATGGGCTGGGCCCATGATGGAGCTGTGACTTCTTCTAATATTAGTACAGTTGGAAATATGCCCTAGAGGCAATAATAAAATGGTTATTACTGTATTTCCTTGTTCATGATAATTGTCTATTGTTCATGCTATAATTGTATTAACTGGAAACCGTAATACATGTGTGAATACATAGACCACAACCTGTCCCTAGTAAGCCTCTAGTTGACTAGCTCGTTGATAAATATATGGTTATGGTTTCCTGACCATGGACATTGGATGTCATTGATAACGGGATCACATCATTAGGAGAATGATGTGATGGACAAGACCCAATCCTAAGCATAGCACAAGATCGTGTAGTTCGTTTGCTAAGAGCTTTTCTAATGTCAAGTATCGTTTCCTTAGACCATGAGATTGTGCAACTCCTGGATACCGTAGGAATGCTTTGGGTGTACCAAACGTCACAACGTAACTGGGTGGCTATAAAGGTGCACTACAGGTATCTCCGAAAGTGTCTGTTGGGTTGGCACGAATCGAGACTGGGATTTGTCACTCTGTATGACGGAGAGGTATCTCTGGGCCCACTTGGTAATGCATAATCATAATGAGCTCAATGTGACTAAGGAGTTAGCCACGGGATCATGCGTTACGGAACGAGTAAAGAGACTTGCCGGTAACAAGATTGAACGAGGTATTGGGATACCGACGATCGAATCTCGGGCAAGCAACATGCCGATAGACAAAGGGAATTGTATACGGGATTGATTGAATCCCCGACATCGTGGTTCATCCGATGAGATCATCGTGGAACATGTGGGAGCCAATATGGGTATCTAGATCCCGCTATTGGTTATTGGCCGGAGAGGTGTCTCGGTCATGTCTGCATGGTTCCCGAACCCGTAGGGTCTACACGCTTAAGGTTCGGTGATGCTAGAGTTGTTATGGGAAATAGTATGTGGTTACCGAAGGTTGTTCGGAGTCCCGGATAGGATCCCGGACGTCACGAGGAGTTCCGGAATGGTCCGGAGGTAAAGATTTATATATGGGAAGTCATCATACGGTCACCGGAAGTATTCGGGGGTATGCCGGTATTGTACCGGGGCCACCGAAGGGGTTCCGGGGGTCCACCGGGAGGGTCCACCTGCCCCAGAGGGCCTTATGGGCTGTAGGTGGAAGGGAACCAGCCCCTAAGTGGGCTGGGCACGAACCTCCCCCTAGGGCCCATGCGCCTAGGGTTGGGGGAAACCCTGGAGGGGGCGCCCCCCTTGGCTTGGGGGGCAAGCCACCCTCCCTGGCCGCCGCCCCTCCCACCAGATGGGATCTAAGGGGCCGCCCCCCTCTCCCTTGCCTCGATATATAGTGGAGGGGTGGGAGGGCAGCCGCACCCCTGGCCTGGCGCAGCCCTCTCCTCCTACACCATCTCCTCGTCCTCCATAGTGCTTAGCGAAGCTCTACCGGAGAACCATGAGCTCCATTGCCACCACGCCGTCGTGCTGCTGGAGTTCTCCCTCAACTTCTCCTCTCCCCTTGCTGGATCAAGAAGGAGGAGACGTCCCCGGGCTGTACGTGTGTTGAACGCGGAGGCGCCGTCCGTTCGGCGCTAGATCGGATCTTCCGCGATTTGAATCGCTGCGAGTACGACTCCATCAACCGCGTTCTTGTAACGCTTCCGCTTAGCGATCTTCAAGGGTATGAAGATGCACTCCCTCTCTCTTGTTGCTAGCATCTCCTTGATTGATCTTGGTGACACGTAGGAAAATTTTGAATTATTGCTACGTTCCCCAACAAGTACGGCTACTGTGACTCGGGTGGGTGGGTTGGGTGGTGAAGAGTTGGAGTCGGCCACCGCCTATTGTGTCGTTGCAGTCCCCGGGCCGACTGCTGCAGTCCCCGGGCCGACTGCTGCAGTCCCCGGGCCGGTTTCTGAAGTCCCCGAGCCGGGTGCGACTACGGCAGTCCCCGGGCCGCCTGTCGAAGTCCCCGAGCCGCCTGCTGGGTTCCCCAAGTCGGATCCGACTGCATCAGGGGTAGGCGGTACGAAGATGGAGTCTGATTCTGGAGACGGCTTGACAGACGGTTTGAGGAGACGTTGGAGAGAGACGCCGGTTGGTATAGCTTGTCGGGTGGAGCCGATCCGTGCCAGGGCATCTGCTTGCTCGTTGTCGGCCCGTGGCACGTGGAGGAGCTCGCATCCTTCAAAGTATCCGCTGATTTGCTCGACGAGGAATCGATAGCTTGCCATGTTTGCGTCCTTGGCGCCCCAGTCGCCAGATGACTGCTGGACCACATATCCGAGTCGCCATAGCACAGGATCCGGCGTATGCCGAGTTCTTTGGCTAGCCGGAGCCCGTGTATGAGCGCCTCGTACTCTGCCACATTGTTGGAGGCGGCAAAATGAATTTGCAATGTGTATCTGAGTTTGTCGCCCTTGGGAGAGGTGAGGACGATGCCGGCTCCCAAGCCAGTGCGCATCTTGGATCCATCGAAGTGCATCCGCCAATGAGTGGAGTCGGGAGCCGGCGGTAGGTACTGGGTCTCGGCCCAGTCGACAAGGAAGTCGGCCAATGCTTGGGACTTGATGGCGGTGCGGGGCTGGTAGAAGATCATGTAAGGAGCCAGCGCAATGGCCCACTTAGCCACCCGGCCGGATGCATCCCGGCTGCCTATGATCTCGGCAAGTGGGGCAGTGCATACGACCGTGATGGGATGCTCTTGAAAGTAGGGCTTCAGCTTCTTGGCGGCAAAGTACACTCCATAGCACATCTTCTGGTAATGCGGGTAGTTTTGCTTCGAGGTGGACAGTACTTCGCTCAAATAATATACCGGCCTCTGGACTAACTGAGCTCAGCCTTCTTCTGGGCGTTGGACCACGATAACTGTATTGACCACTTGGCTAGTCGCAGCAATGTAAAGGAGCATGGGCTCTTTCTCAGTCGGCGCTGCCAGGACAGGCGGTGTGGTCAGCATCTTCTTCAACTCGTGGAAAGCTTGGTCTGCTTGGTCGTTCCACTCGAAGTGTGTGGACTTCTTCATGAGTCGGTACAGGGGGAGAGCCTTCTCCCCTAGCCGGCTGATAAAGCGGTTTAGGGAGGCCAGGCACCCGGTAAACTTCTGAACGTCTCGCAGCTTGGTAGGAATCTCCATTCTCTCTATGGCCTTGATCTTCACTGGGTTGCACTCAATGCCGCGTTCGGAGACCAAAAAGCCTAGAAGCTGGCCGGCTGGTACTCCGAACACGCATTTCTCAGGGTTGAGCTTGATCTGAAACCGGCGCAAGTTGGCAAATGTTTCTCTGAGGTCTTCCAGCAGGGTGCCGCGCTTCTCCGTCTTCAGCACAATATCGTCTACATAGACATGGGCATTTCTGCCGAGTTACTTGAGGAGGCATTTCTGCATGCAAGGCTGAAAAGTGGCACCGGCATTTCTCAAGCCGATTGTCATAGTCAGGTAGCAGAAAGCTCAGAATGGTGTGATGAAGGCGGTCTTCAGGCGGTCGGCTAGATCCAACTTGATCTGGTGGTAGCCTGAGTAAGCATCCAAGAAACTCAACAGCTCGCATCCGGCTGTGGAGTCTATCACTTGATCGATTCATGGTAAGGCAAACGGATCTTTGGGGCAGTCTTTGTTGAGGCTGGTGTAATCTATACACATACGCCATTTGTTGTTTTCAACATGAGGACCGGGTTGGCAAGCCATTCTGGAAAAAACACCTCCATAATGAAGCCGACTGCCAGGAGCCGGGCTATCTCTTCTCCTACGATCCTTCTCTTCTCCTCCGACAGTCGGCAGAGAGGTTGCTTGACTGGTTTTGCGTCCGCTCGGACGTGTAGCTTGTGCTTGGTGAAATCCTTCGAAACACCCGGCATGTCCTTTGGGGACCATGCAAAGATGTCCCGATTCTCATGGAGGAAGTCGAGGAGCTCGCCTTCCTATTTGCTGTCTAGGTTTGCACCAATGACAGCAAACCTCTCCGGGTTCTCTGGGTCCAGAGGTATCTTCTTTGTTTCCTTGGCCGTCTGGAAGGAGCCCTGAGCATCATATTCCTTGGGGTTGGGGGACAGGGCCGGCTGCTTGCCGGCCATGGCCACGACTTGGTCCAGCATCTTCTTCTCTTCAGCAATCATGAGGGACTCGACCAGCCGGCTGCTGGCTGCAGCACACTCGGTGGACTTCTTGTAGTCTCCGGCTATGGTGATGATCCCCTTTGAACTCGACATCTTCATCTTGAGGTAGGCGTAGTGGGGCACAGCCATGAACTTGGCCAGGGCAGGTCGGCCAAGCAATGCATGGTAAGGGCTCTCTAGATCCACTACTTCAAACAAGATCGCCTCTCGGCGAAAGTGATCCTTGTCTCCGAAGAGAACATCCATCTTGATCTTGCCGATTGGGGAACAGGACAGGCCGGGTACGATGCCATGGAACACAGTCCGGCTTGGCATGAGTTCCTTCGTCTTGAGGTTCAACTTCTCCATGGTGTCGCGGTACAGTATGTTGATGCTGCTTCCACCATCAATCAGCACACGGGAGAAACGGGCAGCTCGCCTTTCTGTCGCGAGGGTGGCGTCCAACACCAATGCATAAGAGCCGGGAGACGGCATCACCTCTGGGTGATCGGCCCGGCTCCAGCTGATAGGCTTCTCAGACCAATGCATGAACTCGGGGTTGCTGGAGGCGACCGCGTTGACTTCTTGGTGCTGTCGGCGCCGACTGCGCTTGTCTTCAATTTGGCCTGTGAAGACGACGTAGGCAGCGTGCTCATCTAGGAACTCATCTTGAATGGCTCCGACTGCTGGTCGAACAGCCGGCTGCTGAGGGGCTGGAGGTGGTGGGCCAGGAGGTGGAGGCGGCAGGAGCCCCTCGCCCTTGGAGATCCACGTGAGCCAATGGCACTTCCGGGTCGTGTGGTTGGACGGCTTCGCGCCGCTGTGGAACTTGCAGGGGGCATCAAGAGTTTGCTCGTAGGAGAAAGCCGGCTACCAAGCCGGCCTGCCGCCCTTCTTCTTGGGCGCGGGCCGCTCTTCGGGCTGTTCGTCTTCGACGGTGGCTACTTGCCGACTGGTGGAAGGCGGCATAGGGGCCTTGCGCTTGTGGTCGTTCTGGTAGGGGCGTCGGTTGGAGTCACCAGCCGGCGTCTTGGGAGCCGGAGCGAGCACCTTTCCAGAGGCGTCCACTCGAAGCTCGGTCTTCATAGAAGAGTCGGCCGTGGCGTACTTGTCTGCTATGATCAGCAGCTCTTCGAGGGTAGTCGGCTCGTCGCAGAGGAGTCGATGCTTGAGGAGGGTGCCCTCTCGGCACCCGGCGGTGAAGTACTCCATGGCTTGAACCTCGTGCACCCCCTCGCAGGAGTTGTGGAGCTCGGCCCAATGCGTGAGGTAGTCACGAGTCGATTCGCTGGGCCCTTGGACGCACAAGGAGAGCTGGCGGGGCTTGGGAGGCCACTTGTATGTGCTGGTGAAGTTGCGGACGAAGACTTCCGTGAAGTCTGGCCAGCTGTTGACGCTGTAGGGCTTGAGGCTGTTCAGCCAGGTGCGTGCTGTGCCTTGAACCATGAGAGGGACGTACTTCACGGCAACGCGCCTGTTGCCGTTTGCTATGCTCACTGCGGTGGAGTAGTCAATCAACCAATCTTCCGGCTTCACGGAGCCGTTGTATTTTGGCGTGTCTCTTGGGAGTGAGAACCCTTTGGGGAAGGGCTCGTCGCGGATGCGGGGGCCAAAGCAAGGCGGGCTGACATCATCTTCTTCGTCTAGCGCCAGGGATCGCGCTAGGCGGTCGATCCGGTGGCGGGCATCATTCTCGCCGACTCCTTCGCTGTGGCCTAGTCGGCCGCCGAGAGTCGGATGCGTGACAGGCGGCGGGGTGGGATATCTCTCCCCACGAGGCGGGGGGGGGGAGGCGGATTGCCTTGTCATTCCACCGCTCGGGGGCGGCCTTCTGCGTCACGCTCAATGGTGACCCGAGTCCGACTGCGGCTAGCAGCCGGCTCCTTGTCTTTTCTTGCGCGGGCGCCGCTTGCAGTCGGCGTCCGTGATGTCGCGCCGTGCTCTCGGCGTGGGGGAGGACTTTCAGCATGGGCGCCGGCTTCATGCTGTTCTGCGGCCGCGTCGATCAGCTGCTGGATGCGTCTAGTCATGTAGGGGAGCTCATCAGCCCCCCGCCCGTTCAGCTCGTCTGCGGCCGTCTGAGCGGCACGCAGGTTCTCGAGTGGCGTGGCGTAGAGTGGGCGGTCTGCTCCCAGCATGCTGGCGATGGCCGCGCCGCGCTTCTTGACGAGGCCAGCTCGGCTCGGCCCGCCAGGAGGCGGCGTACCAAAGGCGGCGTGGTCGACTTCGCGCTGGTGAGCCTCGGTGAGGCGTCTCATGGATGCAATCTTCTGGCCCTCCGCGATGAGGGCGAGGCGGCGTGCCTCCAGAGTCTCGGCGTCGGCGTCGGCCGGGATGGGGACGGACAAGTCGTGCAGCGCCGCTTGTAGGGCGTCGTGGGCGTTCTCGCCCGAGACGGCGCCGTGGCTGATGACCAGCACCTCAGTGACAGCGCTGCTGCCGCTGTTGGCTCGAGGGAGAGGGTCGTCGATGATCACCACGTTGGTGGGGAAGGCGTCAAGCGATGCCATGTCGGAGTCGACAAGCATCGGGTCGATGGAGCCGACCGACTCCAAGTCCACAGCAAGCTCGCTGGAGACGTGAAGCTGGTCGAGGAGGCCGACGAGGCGGCTCTCGGGGCAGTCTGTGCCCACGTCGGACGCAGGCTCGTCGGAGATGCGAGCCTCGCCAAGAAGATCGGCGAGGCAGCTCGCTGCGCAGGCGTCGTCGATGCCTTGCAGCGCGTTGGGGCAAGTGCCATCGGGCGTAGCGGGCTGGGTACGCTCACGGGGGAGGAAAAGGGTTCCCGTCCAAAACAGGTCTCCGGACGACGGTGCACCTGGCCCCACGGTGGGCGCCAAATGTCGGGTGGTAGGTGCGACATATGCCAACGGGTGGCTTATCATTGTGGGAGCCAGTAAGACATCGCCGGTGCCTGGAAACGGGATAAGGCGAAGACATGCACGCCGGCGAATCTTACCCAGGTTCGGGGCTCTACGTGGAGATAACACCCCTGTCCTGCTCTGCGGGGTCTCCGCATGATCACTAGATCAACACAAGTAGCTACAAGTGCTCCTTGAGCTGTTTGGCTAGAGGAGGAAGAAAGGCAAGGCTAGCTCTCCTCTTCCCTCTACGTGGTGGCTGAAACTATCTCTGAGATAAACCCTTTGCATGGGTGCCCTGGGGGGTTTATATAGGCCTACCCCCAGGGATACAATGGTAATCTGACTGGGTGCGGGTCCCAGCCGTCAGTGTCTGTGCTCGCCGGCTTCTCCGCCGGCCGTTGGGGCCCGCCGACTGGTGGGTCCCGCCGGCTGCCGGCCTCTTGGTCGA
This sequence comes from Triticum aestivum, assembly GCF_018294505.1. Classification (NCBI taxonomy): domain Eukaryota; kingdom Viridiplantae; phylum Streptophyta; class Magnoliopsida; order Poales; family Poaceae; genus Triticum; species Triticum aestivum. The sequence goes on along the minus strand of NC_057805.1, from coordinate 351,391,823 downwards.
CAGGCCGGCCCCATCGCCTGGGGGCCTTGTCGGCGGCTGGTTACTATTGCCTCGCCCCTGATGACGAGGGCTTTGTCGAGGTAAGCGTGGGTACAGTGCCGCCGCTTGGCGGGCTCTCACTGTAGCCTCACCTCGTCTTGTCTCCTTAATGATGCACATACTTCGAGGGAGGGAGGTAGCCGGCTATTGGGAGCCGGCTACGCCTCAGGCCGACTAGAGGAGGCCTGGCCGCCTTCGAGCGTCTCTCTGGCTGAAGGGGCCCGCCGCCCGCGGGCCGTACTGGCGTCTGTCGTGGGTGACGTCACGGTCAACATGGCTACAGTGCCGCGCCGGACGGGGGATGGCTGACCCGTACGGCGCACTGTGGCCATGCATGCTCCGGGATTCAGGGGTGGCAGGCTGTACTGCGGCCACGCCCCGTCTCATCACCGTTATGTTGGTGCAGCCCTGGTGGGTGCAGTCTTGACCGGCTTCCGGGAGTCGGTCTTCTTGTGGCCGGCTTCTGGGAGTCGGTCTACTTATGGCCGACTTCTGGGAGTCGGCCTACTTATGGCCGGCTTCTGGGAGTCGGCCATCTTATGGTTATCTTCGGGAAGGTTTTTGGAGGTCGGGTCGCCTTCCGGTAGTCGGCCTGTGAGATAGCCGACCAGGGGAAGGCGGCCCTGTGTTTTGGATGCTTGAAGGCCCAATCGGCCTGATGATTTTTCAAAGAGCCAGGGGGAGTCGGTTAGGCTACCCGTGGCCATTTACTCCGACACTGGCCGTACGTATGCGCAAGTAGGCGTTCGAGACCCTGCCCGTATGTACGTACGTGGCCGTATTTTCTTTCTTGCACACTGGCCGCTGTACGTACGTGTACATGCTACGTGCGCGCCTCTACTACGACACGTGCGCGCCTCTACATCGACCAGTATGTACGTACACGTTCGCGACCAGAATGACAACGCTACGTACGCTTCGACCAGGTGGGTCCCGACTGTCAGGCACTTCCTTGTCTGCGAAGATGTAGCTGGTGGGTCCCAGCAGTCAGGGGGCGAATCGTATTTTTTGCCCGGACGCACTTCCTTGCGTGCGAAGATGTAGCTGGTGGGTCCCAGCAGTCAGGGGGAAATGTTTTTTCGCGAAATACGGTGGCCCGTCCGGTGGGTCCCTGCTGTCAGGTGGAGGAATAATTATTTTGCGCGTAATAAGGAGGCACTTCCTTGCTGCGGCCGTGGACCCAGCTGTCAGCCTCTCCATGTACAGTCCACGTCCGATGGAAGCTGTTCCTTGACCACGTTGACCACGCCGCGCCGAGAGCACCAGGGCGGTGGACGATGGTGAGGCCTAGGAAGGGGACGCCGTGGAGCCGGGGAAGATGCGGCAGTGGATGCCCACGCGTAGAGGAGTACGAGGGTTCACTGGTTCGATGCGGTGTGAGGCTGCCGTCGCCGCAGAATAACAGGGGGTGTGGGTGAGTAGAGGGATGGCATGGCCAGCGGTGGGAATAGTAGGGGGCGGTGAGGCCTCCGCGGCAGCACAGCCGGCCACGGGAGGTCATGCGGCACGACCGACGCTGCTTTGGGCGGCTGGAGCAACAAGACTAGAGGTTGAAGAAGCACTACGGCCGTTGGATGGACATCGTACGGTCACTGGAGCTAGAATCGTTCATATTGACTAAGTTGACAAAGCACTCCGTCCCCGTCAACTTAGTAGGCCCACAAGTCAGCCTCCCACCAAGGTGGGTCCCAACCAGTAGGGGGAGTATTCATTTTTTTGTGCGTAATAAGGAGGCACTTCCGGTGGGTCCGAGCTGACAGCGGGGGGAACGCTTTTTTCGTGCAATACGGTGGCCCATCCAGTGGGTCCTAGCAGTCAGGGGGGAAACGTTTTTTCGCAAAATACGGTGGCCCGTCCGGTGGGTCCCTGCTGTCAGGTGGAGGAATCATTATTTTCCGCATAATAAGGAGGCACTTCCTTGCTGCCGTCGTGGACCCAGCTGTCAGCCTCTCCACGTACAGTCCACGTCCGATGGAAGTCGTTCGTTGACCACGTTGACCACGCCGCGCCGAGAGCACCAGTGCGGTGGACGACGGCGAGGCCTAGGAAGGGGACGACGTGGAGCCGGGGAAGACGCGATAGTGGAAGCCTGCGCGGAGAGGAGTATGCGGGTTCACTGGTTCGGCTGCGGTGTGAGGCTGCCGTCGCCGCGGAATAGCAGGGGGTGTGGGTGAGTAGAGGGATGGCCTGGCCAGCGGTGGGAGTAGTAGGGGTGGTGAGGCCTCCGCGGCATTACAGCCGGCCACGGGAGGCAGGAGCACGCGACACGACCAACGCTGCTTTGGGCGGCTGGAGCAAGAAGACCAGAGGTTGAAGAAGCACTACGGCCGTTGGATGGACATCGTACAGTCACTGCAGCTAGAATCGTTTATATTGACTAAGTTGACAAAGCCCTTGGTACGCGTCAACTTAGTAGGCCCACAGGTTAGCCTCTGAAATGGTGCGCCCCAGATGTCAAGGGGAGGAATCATTTTTTGGGCGGCTGAAGTAAGAATATCCGAGATTGAAGAAGAAGCACGACATCCGTTGGATGGACATCCAACGGCCACAGCTGCCAGAACCATGTGTTGTTGACAAAGCCTTGCATACGCATCAACTTAGTTTTTTAGGGGACGCGTCAACTTAGAAGGCCCACAAGTGTGTGGCAGAGAACATATAGCCCATTGCGATTTGTAAGAATGTACAACCCATTTTTTAATTCTAATGGAATTTACTACAGCCCATTTACAATTTGTTAAAAGTACAGCCCATTTTCTAGCTAGGACAATGATTAATAATTTCAACCAACCGCTCAAAACAGAATTCAAAAAAAATTCCCATATTTTTATCCGAAATTTCTAGTCAGATTAAATATAATTTCAAAATAAAGTTGTATTACGTTAAAATCCAATGAAATATTGCGCGCGCAACAAGTAATGAAATTAAAATTTTCAAATTCCAAAAATAATATATTTTAAACTAATTACGCATTTGGTGCATCTTTTTATAGTTACTGACCAGTTATTATAATTACATCCCATTTATTATTTCCTAAAGTCCATTTTCTTGTTAAGCCTAATGCATACCTCCTAGGAAAGTTTGCAGCCCAGCGGGGCGGAGAATAACAAGTTGACCCGGATATTGTGTACAACTGTCGGCCCAGTTGCATTGCTGATGTTGAAAAAAGGCATGTGTAGTACAGTACAACCTAACATGGCTACTCAACCCACATTCAGCGACGCCAGAAAGGCCCAAACAAGGCTTCTGTACAACGTTTTGAAGTCACTGAGCTCAATTAATAACTTAAGAAAAAAGTTAGATTACAGTGGAACCTAATTAAAAGCTGTCATGAGCAAAGAAATAATTCAACGGGTCCCACTTGTGCGTGTGTGCGTGTGTGTGTGTGTGACAGAGAGAGAGACCCATCGGTCGATGCTCGTAAATACATCTTTCAGCCATATGCATTGCTGATGCTCAGTAAAAACTTATATAGTTGACACAATCGTATAGAACATCATAGCACACTTAACTTGCATACAAAAATTTCACGCAGGCGGCACAATCAGGATGGAAGCAGCGGATCGCTACGGGTAGGGCTATGTTGAAACCAACGAACTCGTACATAACGGTTCATCTTCTTTATCAATGACAGGGAAATATCTTGAATGCTGTGCGAAGAAAACAGACAGACAACACAATAAGTTCTGCTAGCACATTAAGTTGGCGTACAGCCCTTTCTAAAAAAAGTTCAGGTACAAAATAGAACAGGTCACAATCAAATGTACTGGCACATAAGTGCTTGACACCCATAGCTCGGATTTAACTAGTACTCCCTTCGTCCCAAAATTCTTGTCTTAGATTTATCTAGATACGGATGTATCTAACACTAAAATGTGAATAGATACATCCGTATGTAGACAAATCTAAGACAAGAATTTGGGATGGAGGGAGTATCTGACAGATTCAGTTGTTACCTCAAATTAGAGCACATCCAGGCAGCCAGCCCAGCCTCTTCTCCCAAAGAAGCAGTGGCCTCCGCCGCGCGATGGAGTAGGCCCTGTGCCATCCATCGTTCCGAGCAACATGGGGAAAATCTAACATTGACTCCTGTAATGGATGTCGTCGACGGACCCTGGCACCAACGGCCGCGGCAGGACTTCAATTGATGGATTGACCACTTCTTCGACATGCATGAACACTCGATACAGGTACATCCCTAACGTGATCCGCGGCGGCCTTGGTGGCGACAAATAGTACAACCCAGTTCCTGCACCGGTATCTCAACACCAATCACCTTCGGTATGGTGGATGGCTTCTTCATCCATGCCATAACCGTCAGAGCCCAGCTGTCTGGAGGAACAAACATACTTACGAGCTCACCTCCAAGGTCGTTGATAAGCTCATTCATGGACTCGATGTTCCAAGCATGTCGAGGCATGCCGTGGAAGGTAAGCTTTGTTAAAAACTCAAGATCAGAGGGCACTGAGCCCCATCCTGGGTGCCACCGATCAAAGCTCACCAGCGCGCCATCGCAGAACAAACGCCGGGAAGATTCGAACACACGACTGCATTAGAAAGTTGTCCGGATCCTGACGAAGAAATCAGCCGGTGACGGACAGACTTCGACGAGCAAGTCACTTATTTGGATGCCGTGCGCAATGCCAAGAGCTTTGACAAGGTCGTCCGGCGAGACGGGAGGCCAGTCGCCGTTGATGGTTACCATCAGCACTTTGCCGGCAAACTGGTCATCAAGCACCGCCATGCCACTGTTGAGTGACAGCACGCAGCGACCGAAGGCAGGACGGACCTCGGGATCTCTGGCTCGGAGATCCGCGTTGACCGATGACATGATAGTGAGCTTGAGTACAGGGAGTACAGGAGGGGGATTTGGGGGAACTGGAGTAGGAATCGAGATTCCAGAGGTGGGGGAGGGGCGGGAGATTGGGGATGAAAAGGTAGCTTGAAATTCGAACACGCGCCAATATGCTCTCGGCGCGCTAGCACACGAAAACACCGGTGGCGCCCACATGTCGGCCTAAGAGTCCTTATTCTTTCTTTTTTGGAGAGCCCAACCTTTTTTAGGATCTTTTGAGAGCCCAGCCTGAGAGTCATAATTGACCTGTTTGGCTTGCGTTACTACTCGGCCCATATTCAACGACACCTCACTGGCCCAAACAAGTGTAGATCATCGAAAAGACACTGAGCTCAAATTATATAACTAGAAAAAAGGAGATACACTCTGAACACTGGAGAATGGTGATGCCCTCATTTAGCCCACCAGTAGTTCAAGACAATAAACCGTTCGAAACAACGATATATACAAGATTCAAACACTGACTAGTGACTACTACTGACATAAACAACAAGACATGATAGTTCATAAGAAGTCTTGCTACACCACCAAAATGCACCCATCTGCAGCGCTCAGACTCTCGTGATCCAGACGAGAATGACATTCTAAACAGAGCCAACTATTACATAGTAAGAGTGACATAGACGAGGATGACCAAATGACAAGGAATATGCATAACAAAAGAAAGAACTACCCATCCAGAACAAGCAGCAAAGACAACAAAGTCATTCGAAGAGATGATCCAACACCATCATAATTTGCAGCCCCGCTTCAGCGACCAATGATCCGGAGACACCAGTACTCCACCCTTTCGACGCAACAGCCCAATTACCTATCAACCTGAAGGCTTGAACCACATCACTGCCTGTCGTAATTGAGACATCCAAGGATCAAAGTTAATCCGGATGCCTTTGTCATTCTCACCTTCTTTTGGCTGCAGGCTGTATCGTTGACAATCAGGGGAGTTTGCTCCTGAACTCCTAGGGCTCGCCGTGTAGACACAGTTTTCCATAGCAAACAGAGCCTCTCTGCCATCAAGGTCCTTGCCAACGGTGATCTCCTAGTTAATCGGATAATTGAGTCCGAGAAACAGAGAGTGTGAACCAAGGCTGTTTACCCGCCTCCAACTAAAAAATCCTGAAGGCCCCAACAAGCTGGTATCCTGCTCATAGACGTAACAGCCACTGTCCGGATACTCACGTATTTCACGGTGCTTGTATACAGTGGGGTTTTTGCAATATAACTTTTCCGGCTCATGTGTCCGAATGATCATCAGTCTTTTGCCGTCGTCTGATCGAGCGAGGAACCAGTTGTGCTTCCCTGTTTTTGGCAAAGGTGGTGTGATTACAAAGGGCAGTAACTGTAGGGACACTGCATCATATCAAAAAGGACATGCATTGTTAATGTAAGATCAGCATTGTTCAGAGTATGAGTAGGATAATGCAAGAAACAGCATTGATATGTCCCTGTTGGAACTGGGAGGAAAATACAGGGAAATGTATACTGGGTTCAAAAATATAGAAGTGCCATGCATGGTTATACTCATGTTATCTCGCAATCGATTCTTCACAGGAAACTACCATGTCATGCATGTTATGGAATCATGTTCTGTCCTCACAAACAAATTCTTCAAGGTAACTAACAGACCATGCATTGTTATATACTCGTGTTCTGTGGGCAAATTTTTGTGAGGATATTATTCTAGCCATTGATTGCTGAAGGGCGAATATAGGTATGTACACATGGTAAGCATTACAGGATTTCACTACTTCCAAATATAGAGTTCTCCATATGCACATTTACTTCCCTAATGTATGGTTAGATGAAACCAACAGTGTGGTGCATGTTTCTACATCATGAAAATGAGGAAACTAACATGGCCATTGATACACACTCATATTTAGTAGTAGTATATAGATTACTGTAAAATAAGGAGAATATCCATATATTCCTAACCGTTTGATTATTCAGGGGTACAAATTGGCTGTAATGACATGATCACAATCGCATGAATTAACTCATTCCAAATATAGCTGATTTACGGCGTCTCTAATACATTGCCATAGTTCTACTCAAATTCTGCTCAAACAGGGATATGCCAATCATCACAAAAAGTTCAAACAGTGTCATGGCGTCATCATTAACATGAGACGGAAACAACTTACACGCGCCGTCCCAGCAATACGTGGTGCCATCTGCTTTGTCGATCGCGTAGATGATGCCATTGTGTTCAATAGCATCACAGAAGTGTGTATCAGCTTTGACGACGATCCACTGCGAGCTGAGTTGTCTCCATCTAAAGAAGGCACCGGCGTAAAGATAGGCGAGTCCCTTGTCGAACAAGGCAATTAGCTTGAAGTCTGCGTAATCCGCATGTCGTGTGGGCACTTGGCAGATTACAATCTTCTGCAAAACAAGGTCCGTCCAACTGACGCGGTAATCTAGATGACTAGGACCGCGATGGTAATACTCTATATAATCCAACGGAGGAAGGATAATCTCATGGGAGGTCTGGAAGTTCACGAGCACCAACTTTTTACCGTCTTCTCTGACGGCAGCCATCCAGTGGGAGTTCATGCCGACCCAGTACATACCTGCCAAGAAGTTTCGGGCGATGGTGATCGGATCGAAGTCGAGGGAAATGATGTACGGCGACCCACTACATACCTGCAAAGAAGTTTCGGCTAATGGAGATCGGATTGAAGTCGAGGGGCATCATGTACGCCTCCGTATCATGGTGAGCCAATCTCGCAAGACCAGATAGCAGCAAGCAGGGTGTCTTGAAAAGCTTAGGCCTCGCTTCAACGATGGCCGTGTGCATGCCCCTCGAGCATGCAGCCAGCCGCAGGGCGCTCAACATATCCATACACGAACAACAGAGGTCGAGGACGTCACTGGGGAGATAGCTCCAATCGCGGCTCATATGGATCCTGCGCGGTTCGCGTTCGGCCATGGTGGAGTTTGGAAGGTGGGGTTTTGGGGGGCTTGATTTACGGGGGAGAAGGCTGTCGGTGCTGGAGCGGCTAGCGAGGGAATAGTGGTACTGGGGGAGGCGAGCGAGGCGAGGGTATGCGGGGGCACAGTGAGATAATGAAGAGTGACCTCAGGATCTCCGGCGAGACGGAGATGGAGATGGAGTGGTGCTAGGGGAGAGGGAGACGAGGCGAGGCATGCTATACAGCGGCGGTGACAGTGACTGCACAGTGCACAAGGTGAGGCTGACTTTGGTAACCCGGACACGCCGCCTGGACTGGTGTCACCTCGGGCGCAGGGTCTTGTCACTTCACTGTGAGGACCGGATGAATAATAGTATTTTGACCATCAAGTGTACCACAGTTGTACTACTACTACTACTAGTAGGAGTAGTAGGAACATGAGTACACTCCCGTGCTAGCATGCCTCTGGGTTCACTTCATCCTCCAGCTATCATCCATATTGCGAGCAGAACCAAATTCTCGTGCATGCGGAAGCGCGAAGAAGGACTTTTCTTTTTTTGAGGATAACCGCATATTCCTTAACCGTAGTAGGAACATGAGTAGTACTCCCTCCGGTCCTCTTTTGTCTGCGCATAACTTTTTTCAGTATTTCTCTAATTAGTCTGCGTATATACCCTTTTGCATGCGCCCATTTCCCTCCATGCCCCGCATTCACAGCATTAATTAGCGTACGCATGAGCAGCTGCAGCCCGACTCCAGCCAATAAACTGCAGCATGCAAGTGGGCCACTCTGTGCGCGTGGGAGAGAGAAAAGGCAACCGAAGAGCCCGTCCAATCCATTGCATGCAGCAGTCAAACCACCGCACCTCTCCTCATGCATGCGCATAACTTCTCCCATTTACTTCTCCATCGGGAACCGATTTTCCTCGGCTTTTTCACTACTCCTTGATCTTCATTTGCATCCAAACCACACTGCATTCACATTGTTTTAACCTCTTCACATCCTCCTGGAGTAATTCCGAAGCCCCTATAAATAATCATCTTCTTCAGTTAGATTAGCCATCTAATCCTAATTCTCCAAACCATAGCCCTCCGGTCCAGCGGTTCCAAATGGCGAAAGAGATCGAGATGCAGGTTTTTAGCGTCCAACATGTCCTCGTCGAAGGCTCGTTGAGCATAGTTGCCACAGTCACCGACCACCCAAGGGTTGTTCGGAAGTGGATCAACAATGTATCCAACTCCCTCCAAAAGGTGGAGATGAATGTCATCGGTCTCGACGCAGAGTACACGGAGCGTGCCACTGGGAAGATCCAACGCGCCGCTGTCCTTCAGCTGTGCCTCGAAGATGATGTTTTGGTGTACCACATCATACACGCGCCCTCCATACCAGGTGAGCTTCACGATTTCTTGTCTCGGGAGGACATATACTTCTGTGGGGCAGCCATCGCAGGGGACAAACAGAAGTTGGAGCCGTACAACCTTGATTTGAAAAGCATCGCTGACCTACAAACCAGAATAAAAATTCCTGTAGAAGATTGTGATAAACCGACACCATCCCTATTCGACGTAGCAAATTTTGTGCTAGGAACAAATCTTCAGAAGGGTGACGAGACGCTGGCATTAAGGTCGTCTGGATGGGAGAATTATCCCTTGACGTACGAGCGGATAAAATATGCTGCCCTCGATGCCCGTGTGAGTTTCGAGATAGCTGCAAGGTCCAGAGAGCTTGTTGCGAAGCCGTCTCCCACAGAAAATGAGAACAAGAAGAAGAAGAAGAAGAAGAAGATGCTGCACCAGCAGCAGGGCATTATGGATGGATGAACTATTTCCTCTCTTGTAAAAAAATATTCCCTCTCTATGTATATTGATATAGATGGACTATTTCGATGGTGTGCATGTCTTTGGAACAAGTAGTAGCGTGGGTCCGCTTGACTATAAGGAACTATTTATCCGCCTAGCTTTCTCTACTACTCCTTCTAGTGATCGGTATGCAATGCATGTGTCCGTAGACATGACAGCTTGTCCATGGAAGTTCAACTACGGCGACCATCACGTTTCATCCACTGCCACTCGCGATTCCCACGACGCCGCTCCAACCCACGGCACCACGTCCCCCGACGTGCGCCTCACCCCTCTCGGCCGCACCGCCCCTCTGCCTTTGTGTGCATGACATGTGGGCCACCTTAAATGCGGCGAGCATCAAGTTTCTACCACAGCCACACGCGATTCCCACGACGCCGCACGAACCCATGACACCACACGTCCCGCACCATCGAATTTTCATCCAGCGGCTGTGACACATTTCGTCCCGGGCATCAATCCTCAGCTGGAGTACTTCTGTACTACAGGTAGTACCCGCCGGTGTGGCCATCTACGCCTCGTAACGCCCCGACGCCCAGCTGTGGCACCCTCGCCACGGCCACGCCACCACCGGCCGGTTCATCTCGAACGAGTGAGTCGCGAACCACACCACCACCATGAGAATGACATGTGGGCCAGCCGCATTTAACGTCCGCATGTCATTGACTCAGAGCATGGTTAATAATATAGCCGGCTGCTGGCTATATGATGTTGCCACGTCACATATAGCCAAGCTTGTAGCCAGCAAGTACAATAGTTGAATATTAATATGTACTACTTTGTTGTTACATGACCCACCTCGCTCTCTCATAAAATGCCTAGGAGCACGTGCTGCAGCCGGCTGTTAACTAGTAGCCCGCTTCTCTTCTCTTTCATCTTCTCTCTCGTCCAACTAAGCAAAAATATAATATTTAATGTCTTACAGCCCGCCTACATCACCTTATTGTACTTGCTCTCATAGGCCGGGCACTAAGCCACTGAAGTTCGGTCCCGTGGGCCCCGAGAGGGAAATGTAACTCCTGCGGCAGGCCTTGTGGTGCTCCCGCAGTACGAGCTCGTGCCAAACCCGGAATTTGTTTCTTACTACTACCAACTACTAGTAAGGTACACGTGCATTGCACGCATGAGATTCTGGTGGTTTGTGCATTATGCTTCTACATGTGGAGTCTTCTAGATTCTACATGTGGCAAAATCTGGTGGAATGTAGATGATATCCAACGGCCAGTAGTGCTCGGATTTGCCATCTTTGTACCGTCGGATTGGCTTCATCCAACGACCAACTTTCAAAGTTATGGTTTGGTTTGCAGCCTAAGGTTGCCACGCCTAAGCTTAGGCGTGCCGGCATGTGTTTGGTTCATTGCTACACTTGTGGCTTGCCACACTTTTCTAGCTACATGGTCCACATGTCATAGACTCAACTTCTTGCCAAATCTTGCCACACTTGTGGTGGCCATTTTGTTAGCCACATTTTTTGTGGCAGACACACTTTGCCTAAGCTTAGTTGTGGCAAAGTTAGTCATGAATGAAGTTCAACCATGGAGTCTTCTAGATTCTACATGTGGCGGAATCTGGTGGAATGTAGATGATATCCAACGGCCAGTAGTGCTCGGATTTGCCATCTTTGTACCGTCGGATTGGCTTCATCCAACGACCAACTTTCAAAGTTATGGTTTGGTTTGCAGCCTAAGGTTGCCACGCCTAAGCTTAGGCGTGCCACAAGTGTGTTTGGTTGCGTTCTCGTCTCAGCATAGTTGTTCCCTCTTCATGCATGCTCAACTCAACACCCCTCTTCATGTATGCTCTCTTCATGCATGCTTCTAGTGTATTTGTGCTAATCTAGTGTGGACTCATGCACCCTCCATACACTCTACCAAACACCCAAAAATGGGTCGAGAAGGGAACTCTTGGGATCATGCACCCTTCATACACCCTACCAAACACACCAGGCATGTGTTTGGTTCATTGCTACACTTGTGGCTTGCCACACTTTTCTAGCTACATGGTCCACATGTCATAGACTCAACTTCTTGCCAAATCTTGCCACACTTGTGGTGGCCATTTTGTTAGCCACATTTTTTGTTTCAGACACACTTTGCCTAAGCTTAGTTGTGGCAAAGTTAGTCATGAATGAAGTTCAACCATGGAGTCTTCTAGATTCTACATGTGGCAGAATCTGGTGGAATGTAGATGATATCCAACGGCCAGTAGTGCTCGGATTTGCCATCTTTGTACCGTCGGATTGGCTTCATCCAACGACCAACTTTCAAAGTTATTCACACACTATATAGGGGGTATAGATATAGATGTGCCGGCCCGTTGCAATGGATCCAAAGTATATCTGTTTAGTGGAGTGCACTCTAAACACATTATCTATTTATTTTTCTCTAACCTTTCGTAGCCATGCAACCAAGCCACATAAGCTTCATGGGTGCCCCCCACATCATATTATTCATACTACGTTGACAGAAAAAAGATAAATCACCCAAAACAAGATCTTCCCGTTTTTTGTTCCTACGATGCTGTGCCGTGCACGTACCTACTAGTTGTATAGTGGTAGTACTAGTTGTATAGTACAAACTTGGTACTAGTAGGAGCAGAGTAGTACGGAATGCTCCTACTCTATCAACGAGCCCCATCTGACACCAAATTTCTTGGCTTCCGTGCTACAGCTAGATCTTCCCCTCGTTTCTGTTTTCCAACCCGGCGGCGGGCGGGGTGCGGTTTGCCAATAGTCGGTTTGCTCAACGGCGGTCCCACATGAAAGTGAAAATGCTAGGCAACACGCCTTCCCTAAGCTATGTGTCGTGCCGGACGGGCCGTGGAGTACTCCCGATTCCCGGGCGTGTGTGGGGGGAGTGCGACGCGAACGCGGCAGGCCTTTTCCTTTTACTAGCAATGTGCCCGTGCGTTGCGACGGATCCAAAGTAGTAGAATAGTAGTACTTGTTCACAAACTTGAAAGAAATCACTCTTGTTTTGATATACTCCTAATATATTACTCCCTCCGTTCCTAAATATTTGACTTTTTAGAGATTTCAAATGGACTATCACATACGGATTATATAGACATATTTTGAAGTGTAGATTCACTCATTTTGCTCCGTATGTAGTCACTTATTGAAAAATCTCTAGAAAGACAAATATTTAGGAATGGAGGGAGTACTTTTCACTCAAAATATATTTCTCAGGCTGTTTTGATGAGGTGAGGGAGGGATGTGGTTGCTTTCAAGTTAATAAGGGGTTTTCTGCAAATTGGAGCAGAGAAGTGGGCTATTGTTGCAAAAATGCCACAACTTACCTCACAGCCGTTAGATGCAGATCTAATGGTCAGAAACGACGTATGGCAGACACACCACCATCACCAACTGAGTCTTTTATAGGAGTATATATTTCTCAGGCTGTTTTGATGAGGTGAGGGAGGGATGTGGTTGCTTTCAAGATAATAAGGGGTTTTCTGCAAATTGGAGCAGAGAAGTGGGCTATTGTTGCAAAAATGCCACAACTTACCTCACAGCCGTTAGATGCAGATCTAATGGTCAGAAACGACGGATGGCAGACACACCACCATCACCAACTGAGTCTTGTATAGGAGTAGGAGTAGAGAAACATGTATAAATTGTAACATTTTGGTTCTGCTCCTTGGCACGATCGATAGATAGAAATAACGATTGGAAACGCTAGGGCGGGGCTATTTCCGCCAGATAAGCAGGGTACGTAGTAGCTAGGTTGGCGCATCGTCGGTTTGGTCACACGCGGTCCGACATGTTCTAGTGTTTCTAGCAAGATGCCCGCGCGTTGCACGAAGTTGATGGAAAAGGTAAGCACAACTTATAAATTGACGGATGGAGTACTAGTTACAGTGATGCATATAATTAAGCAAAGGGATCGCACATGTCGGTATTGACTGGAACGAGAATGCAACACCACAATAAGAATTAAGGCCACGATGATGATGCGATCGCAGTGGTGGTTACAGAAGGCAAGAAGAAAGATGCATCCATCAACGTACGACCTCCTCCTCCTCAACTTAGTGCGCCGGGCCACCGACCGGCGGCTAAGGAGCGGCGGCTTTTGTGGCGAGGTCGAGGTGCTTCTCAGCAAAGGCATCCAAGGCTTCCAGCCGGTTGAGGAAGGCCAACGTCGTAGCGTCCTCACTGGCCTTGTAGATACCTATGTACACGATTTGCTCGTACACGTGGATGTGTAGGTCGACGAATTCTTGCAGGGCGAGGCGCCTCGCGGCGAGCGCGACCTCCAGGTGGACATTCTTCGTGGCGTCGGCGGGCAGTCGCAGGGCCACCAGTGCTTGAAAGAGGTTCCGGCCATGGAGGCCGATTAGGGTGGCAGGCAATGAGGAGCCCGGGCGCGCGGGCTGGAGGAGTACGGCGATGTCGTCCGCGAGCTTCTTGAGGACGGTGAACTTGTTGGTGGTGGCAACGATCATCTGGTCCAACTGAGAGTCGTAGTTGGCGTCGACGGCGGCCATCCACCAGCCGGTCTCCAACACCGTCTGGAGACGATCCTCGGCGCCATGCCGCAGGCCGACGTCGTGGACCATCTGGCACAGCCGCTGGCCGCTCGCGCGCATCGCCGCCATGGGTCTGGAGTGAGCTCTTTTGCGCTTAGTGTAGGTGCTTGGGCAAATGCTTAGGTGCGTACGATGTGGAGATGCATTGGAATGGAGGGGCGCCTTTATATGAGGGCAAACTGCGTTGCATTCACATCGTGCAGCCTCTTTTCCCGGTCCTCCTCCCATTACTTCCCTCATGCATTAATTGAAGGAGGATGCATTGGCCGTTCAACATTTCGGGAACCGCTACTCCCTCGCTCGTCTGCATTAAAGCCGTATCGGGAACTGCGCCGCCCGCTGTCAAATCGAATAGTAGTACTGCGCCGCCCGCTGCACGCCCGGCTGAACACGCCTCCTCGCCTCCATCAAACCCCTCCGTTAAACCCGCATGCAAACCGAGAAACCTACTCCGGCCACACGTCCGTTCATGAGCGGGCCGGAATTAAACGCAACACCGGCCGAGCTCCTCCCGTCCGCCCTCAGTTTAAACGAGGCCAGACGCCGGCCAAGCTCCTACCGTCCGCCCTCTATTTACACGAGGCCAGACAGACAGCGGGCAAGAATCGCACCCCTCCGCCGCTCCCCCATCTCCGCCTTCACCAATTTCTCCACTCTTCCGATGGCTTCCGAGGAGCCGTTCTCCGGCATATTACCCGGCTGGGTGGCCCGCCGAGCCCTCCGGATACGGGCGAGGCCGCTCGGTGCTTCACCAACCTCGCTTGGCCCGACGGAGCCAGTTGCCGCCCCAAGCAGGCGCGTGGTTCAGCAACTCGCCGCTCCAGTTCAGCTCGATGAGGAGTGGCGAGTTGCTCCACGCCGGCACGGCGGCGAGCACACCGGTACGGGCGTCGTCGCTGCCGCGTCGTACCGCGCCTCCCGTGTCTGTGGGCGCGCCTCCCGTGCCTGCGGCAGCGCCATGCAGGCAGAGACAGAAGCCGGGTGCGTGGACAGCGACGAGTCGGTGGCCAGCTTCTCCGTGTCCGCCGCCATCATCGAGGAGAAGTAGAACACGGGAGGCCGCCGCCACTTGGGTCCCATGAAGGCCACCGCCGAGGCGACGACTGCGCATTCAGGTGGTTTCTTTGCTTCTTCGTCTCTTCCGAGGACCTTCGTCGACCCCGCAAAGTGTCTGCCGGACATGAGGAAGACAAAGGGATCCGCGGGCGGCCATTTAGATTATGTACTCCCTCTCCAGCTGGCGGGAAATTTTTGTTCTAAGAATGGATAAATTGTATGTATCTATAACTAAAATAAGTCTAGATACATCCATTTCTAGGACAAGTATTTCCGGACGGAGGGAGTATTAATTATACCAAGATAGCCGGATTGGCACCGCTTAGTTCATGTAAATGTAATGAAATCCATCATGTTTATATGAAGATCCGGCTTTTTTATACGAAATCCTTCATGCTTATATGAAATCAGTCCGTGTTTGCACGAATTTCATCTGGTTGGTTAGAGTTGTGAAAATGTATGCCGCTGGCGTTTGATGTCGTCCTCCGCGGAAGGAAACGGGAGGAAATTTGCCGGCTGCCGTTGGAGATGCTCTTATGCTGGAAATAATAGAGTGACATCCAATCCATTTGAGTTAATTGCGTGTATGATTGTCCCTCTATAAAAAGTTAATTGCATGTACAGTGTACACGTGACTTGCAGGGTGGCTACAGCTTCGTACAGAAAGTTAAAAAGAAACAAGTCCATCCTTAATCTTGTATTCTAAGTACTCTGTGGGTTCCACTGTCAGTACAGTAGCGAAAGAAGTATATATTAAATAAGTAATATATAATATAAAAATCTAAAGTTAAAGACAGAATTCGAACTCATGTCATCGCGTTGCGAGCATCCGGCGCTAACCAGTCCAGCACATTTTTGTTGTAGACCATGCTGCTGATATATCTCCATGTCTACTCTTATACTCCATCCGTTCCTAAATATTTGTCTTTTTCAGATTTCAAATGGACTACCACATACGGATGTGTATGTAGACATATTTTAGAGTGTAGATTCACTCATTTTGCTCCATATGTAGTCACTTGTTGAAATCTCTAAAAAGACAAATATTTAGGAACGGAGGGAGTAGAAAACAGAGTTGGTGATGATGGTGTGCGTGCCATCCTGCAATATAGGCCGTCGGATTTATATCTAACGGATAGGAAGAAAACTATGGCAATTTTGCAAAAATTTACCCACACCCCTCTCCACGTTCGCAAATACGGCCTTCCCTCGTTCATCCTTTTCTCTCACAAGATAAACTACTCATACAAATGCATCTTGATTTTCCGTGCAACGCACGGGCATCTAGCTAGTTTCTTTTAAAATAGTTACTGCGATAATTGGGTTGAAGTGATATATTTTATGTCTGCCCCGAATGATTTCGGATTCACTAGTAGTAACAAAGAAAAGGTTGCCTTGTTAATTAACAGAAAACAGGGTGAAAACTATCACATGAGGCCGGTAAAAACGAGGCACACTGGGTTCAGCGTCATCGTCACTACAGCTGTGCGCGCGCGAGAAGTCTACATATCGAGGGGGCTACTGAGCGAGGCACAGAGACACAATGTTCGAGAGAGAAACCAATTGACAGATTACGATCAGATTGAGTTGTCACCCTTCTGCTGTCATTGTTGGGGTGGGGGGAGGGGGAGGGAGAGAAAGACGTATCGAGAGTGTGCGCGGTAGGCACAGAGGCACAACTAGCGAGTGTGTGTGTATGTGTGTGTGTGTGTTTGAAAGAGGAGTAGATAGATTACTATCAAGATCGAGGTGCCGCCCTACTCCTTCGGTGTCGGGTAGTGTGTGTGCGTGTGTGTGTGTTTGAGAGAGAAGCCAGTCGATAGATTAGTATCAAGATCGAGGTGTCACCCTACTCCTTCGGTGTTGGGAAGTGTGTGTGTGGTTGTGTGGGTGTGGGTGTGTGTGTCGGGGGGGGGGGGGGGCAGTGACACTTACATATCCCTACTCTTATAAAAAACAGAGTTGGTGATGATGGTGTTCCTGCCATCCTGCAATATAGGCCATCCGATTTATACCCGACGGATAGGAAGGAAACTGTGGCAATTTTGCAAAAAGATACCCACACCCCTCTCCGCATTTGCAAATAAGGCATTCCCTCGTTCATCCTTTTCTCCCACAAGATAAACTACTCATACAAATGCATCTTGATGTTCGGTGCAACGCATGGGCATCTTGCTAGTAGGGAGAAGGAGTTTGTGTGACACATATCTAGCTATATTAAGGGATAGGTAGATAGCATTTGTGCGAGGCATACTTAAAGCATCACGAAGATAAACAAAATTGTGTGCATGCAAGTGCCGGAAAAAATGAAGCGAGAAACAATGTGTTGGAGAGAGAGAGAGAGCGAAATCTCAAAACAAAAGGTGCTCTGTTGGAATCCCATTGTATGTATTCATATGGTTCCGGAACTCGAGTTAACCTTAGGCATATGTGTGAGAGACATTATTATACTTTGAGACATTAGTGGCTGTGGGTGGGCGGAATTAAAGGGGTGGGCGTGTTCGACAGAGAGAGCGTGTGTGTTTCTGTGTGAGAGACTTGTAGGACGGGGTAGAAAGACGAATTCTAACCTTGACGGAGGGAGAGAAATACACGAAGTGCGCGTGTGTGATTCCGATGACCACAGGGAAATGAGATATGTATGCGTGTGAGAGAGATTGCACAATTCATTCACGTAACACTATCTAGCGATCGTGGACGTGCATCGCTTGAACATAAATCAATATCTACTTCGTATCGTGGCCAAAGGTACAATATCGATTCAACGCTATAAAGATTGGACACTCACATATCACATTTTTTCTATTTAAATAAACCTTTTCAGTTGTGCATGCCAAAGTTACAGTGATGTTTCTTCAAACAACCAATGTAGCTATCATGTACATGCACCATTGTTACTCTTGCATTCAAAATCATTAGTCTTGGATGATTTAAGGTTCTATTATGAAGTAATATATGTAATATTCATATATGAATTCAACGGGTACGCAATTTATGAAATGGAGGCTATGTAATCATATGAGGTAACACTTTTAAGTAGCGGACTTCTTTTTGTGCGCCTCTACACTAACACGTCAATGCATTATGTTTAAAGTAAATAACCAATTGCACTAAATTATCTATTTACACGAGAAATACATAGGCTGAGCGTTTGATCCCTTTTTTGTGAACGCGCCACTACACCCGTACGATTGGCCGCGCCCGTGTGAACGTCCAAGTTATCGGCGCATCATCCCGCGTTATTGTCTTTTTTTCTGGGGTGGACACACCAGTTATTAACTGCTGACGCGTGCCCCGTGTACACAGTCTCGCATGACCTTCCCGCTAGCACGGTCCAAAATTAGTTGAAACTGGATACGAACGATCCCGCGGGCGGCAAAATCTCCCGCCTCCTTCTAAAATTTCCGCCACCTTAGTCTTTAGCATGCGAAATTCCCCTTTTGTCCTTGGTGCACGGAGACCAACAG
Source organism: Triticum aestivum (assembly GCF_018294505.1). Taxonomy (NCBI): domain Eukaryota; kingdom Viridiplantae; phylum Streptophyta; class Magnoliopsida; order Poales; family Poaceae; genus Triticum; species Triticum aestivum. The sequence continues at coordinate 351,373,107 of NC_057805.1, read as the reverse complement.
TTACAATACCGCCCTCATCTACATAATAGGTCGGGGCTGCTTTGGTAACTTCCGGTTCCCCCCACTACACGGCACCCCCATTTCCTCTCCCCCTCCCGCAAAAACGACTAACTCCACAGCACCAGAGCATCTCACATCACGCCGTCCGTACTTCATCGGCCTTTCTCCCCTCCCCTCTCGAAACCCTAGACTGCTCATCCACCGGCGTACCAGAGCCCATTCACTGCCAGCGGCGTCCACCTCGCCGGATCTGCTTCTGCGGCCGCATCTACCCCTCCCACCTCCCCTAGAAACAAGTAGACTGCTCATCCACCACTGTACCACAGCCCATTCAGTGCCGGCCTTGTCCACGGCGCCGGATCTGCTTCGCCGGTACTCTCGTCAACCGCAGCGCATCTGCAGCGGCTCATTCGTACTCCCCACCGGAGACGCTTCGTCCACACCCCCCCCGGAGCCGCCCCACCGACGCCCCCGTCGACGGCCTCTGATCCTCTTCGCCGACACCTTCCTCAACCCTACCGGAGCCGCTTCGCCGACAACATCGTCAACCCCACCGGAGTAGCTTCGCCTATACCATTTTCAACCCTACCGGGGCCGCTTTGCCAACTCACAAGTCCACGGCCTCAGATCCGCTTCCTCGCACCCTCATCCAACCTACCGGAGCAGCTTCTGACGCCCCGTCCACGGCCGCAGATCCGCATCGTCGACACCATCCTTAACCCAACCACCGGAGCAGCTTCACCTACGCCCTCGTCCACGGCCACAGATCCGCTTCGCCCACACCGTAGTCCACCCTACCGGAGCCGCTCCACAAACACCCTACTCGACGGTTCTAGATCTCCTTACCGGACCCCGACAGCCAGCGCAGCGTCATCACCCTTGACGTTTCTAACCTGATTCCCACCGTCTGGCAAGATGCCAAGCACCCGCCACGGCCTAGGTACTTGTCACCTTTAAACCCGTCCAGCATCACCTGCCCGATGTACTTCAAATATACTAACAGGTCGCTTTTACCTGTTATGCAGCTGGCAAAAACTACAAGGACGATGTTTCTTCTGGATCTAACAGCTTGGCCAACCAAGATCCTGGACCGAGGCATTGCTATGATCTTGTAAGCGTGTCTCTCTCTCTCTTGTATTGTTCTGTGCCTGCCAGCGTGCTTTGCTAGGATTTTCGACCAGTAATCCCTTTGTGCAGACAATGATTTCTACTACTGGCTGCTAAATTAGATATGTAGATGTCATACATGATACTACCTCGTACCTCCGTTCCTAAATATAAGTCTTTCTAGAGATTCCAATATAGGCTACATACGGAGCAAAATGAGTGAATCTACACTCGAAAATGCATCTATATACATCTGTATGTGGTCCATACTGGAATCTCCAAATAGACATATATTTAGGAACAGAGGCAGTACATTACACAAAATCGTAGGTGGCATGTAGGAATTCCAGTACACTACATTAGGCTCCCTTAGAGTGCCTGCTAGTCCAGCACACAGAGTCATGGCTAGTTTATGCTACGCACACAATCATTAATTGGTGGTTTAAATATGCGCAAGGGATATGCAATGTATTATCATGTAGAGATGTCTGAAATTAGCCGTGCCAACTTGCAGATTGGGTTACACAATGAAAAAGTACAAGATGTATGTGGCAATTTCATGGAACATCGCAAAAAAGGAGAGCCAGCGGTGAGCCTATAGAGTGTGCTATGGTACGTCACTCCTCCATTGCAATCATCGTGACATGTTATTTGTATGTCAGTTCTATTGGCCAAGTTTCTTAGGGACAGTTATTACGAGTTATCCTAAGAAAATAAGCACCTGCGAATATAAGATCCATGTAATAAGCCAACCAGTTGTTTTCATTGCGTTTTCAGCTTATCTTTGGTATGATAAGTGAAAAGTCTAGATTGCATTATATTTTTTTATTTTGCTGCCCAGATGAAAATTAATTTGACTTGCAAACATCACAAATTGAAGCCAGTGTAGTAATTAATATGATAGGAAAGCAGACCATCACTATTTGCTCAAAATGCAAATACAAAGATACCATCTACTTGGCACAATCTACTTTGGTCAATGTTTTCCATAGAGATCCCATTGCCTAATTTAAACGAAAGACGCATGACACACATTTAAATGAAGAACAATTATTTATTGAAATTCGATGGTCCAAGTGGCTGGTCATTATCATATAGCAGCACCACCTGAAAGCATCATATAGCAGCAGCAGCTCATAGCAACTCATCATACAGCAGCAGCAGTGTGCAATTCATCATATACCAGCAGCAACTCATAGCAATTCATCATATAGCAGCAGCAGGAGCAGCTCATAGCAATTCATCATATAGCAGGAGCAGGAGCAGCTCATAGCAATTCATCATATAGCATCAGCAGGAGCAGCTCATAACAATTCATCATACAGCAGCAGCAGGAGCAGCTTATAGCAACTCATCATATAGCAGCAGTAGCAGCTCATAGCAATTCATCATATAGCAGCAGCAGCAGCTCATAGCAATTCATCATATAGCAGCAGCAGCTCATAGCAATTCATCATATAGCAGCAGCAGGAGCAGCTCATAGCAATGCATCATATAGCAGCAGCAGAAGCAGCTCATAGCAATTTATCGTATAGTGGATCAGAATGAAAATTTGGCAAAAAACCAGAGGAGATACTCACCTTGTTGGATGAGATCATCCTTCAACAACACCTCAAGGCCACGGCCTGGGAGGTGGGGCGGGGGAATAAGGTGCCTTCTGCCGCAGTGTGGCATCAGCCGTAGTTGTGCAGCGCCTGCCGGAGTAGTGCGTTGGACGAACCACAGTGGAGCAGCTGCTGGAGACCATGAGAATGAGGGGCGACACCAGAGGGAGGAGCAGCCAGGGAGATTTGCCCCTACCCGCCAGCCATGTAGCCTAGCTGGACAGAGCATCGTCGAGGACCAGGCCAGATGGGACCAGTGGCGACGGCTTGCTGGAGGAACCCTAGTGCTGCAGGCAGGGGATCGAGGTAGAGGGAAAGGGGAGAGGAGATGCAAGCGGGCAGGGCAATGAACGCTTGCGTGTTTGTTTTTACTCGAGGGTGAGGTGTGACGCGGGCGTCACCAGTTGCATTTTGAGTGTAATATAGGCAGACAACAGAGTCATTTCACTATTCCCCTTCCCTTCAATTTTTAGTGAGGTTCTACCCGAAACACCCCCCTCCAAAGCGAAATTAGTTAAGCCCAAGCCCATAACTCAAAAATGACTTCTTTACATCTTTTATGGCTTATTTTGACAATAAGCCCTGAAAAGGCGGAATAGAACTGGCCCTTAACCTGCAATTCAATTGTGCGTGCTATGATGAATCACTCCTGCCTGCTATAGTGTACATTTAGGCATCATCATACATGGCATAACCTAATACATGTGCATTCCATTGTAGAATCTGGAATATGCAATGTTTATGTTAGTTCATACGTTGCACATGATGTTTAAATGCCCCTTAAATCTGGTCAGTCAAGTGATGGTCTTTAAGCCTCCTTCTTTGCTTCTTTTCTTGATATGTAAGATTTGCTCACACATCTGTTCAATTGCTTGTTTGCATCAGCCAGCCATACTAGGACTGTTTGCTTTGATTACTTGCTGTTCTTGACCTAACACTCTAACAGAGCTTGTCAACGATTTAAACACTAAGGGCTGCTGTAGTGGGGCCTTTTCTAACTCATAGGTGACATAAAGGTTTGGCTGTACACTAAAGTAGGCTCTCCAAGAGTACCTGGAGGTCCAGTTCGAAGGTATGCCTAGTTTTTACATAGTGCACACATAGTAAATGCTCATTTCATTGTGTGCAAGTGCAAGAGATGCGGCATGTTTCATTATGTGGTGTTGTTTTGTTATAATCTCATCCTTTTGTGTTCACAGACTGGAAAGTATGCATATTTATCTTCCAAGGAGACGAGTAACTAGTTTGTGTCACCTTGCAGAGGGGGTGCAATGAAGATAAGATTGAGGATTTCCAAGTACAAGATGTTAGGAAGGAGCCTTGCAAGAGAAGTAGGAGCTGCGCTGAGCCTCTTCAACCTGTTAAGGTAAGTCACTGTATCCAACTCAACAGTTCAATTCCTTGTTTGTTTCAGGCATAGTTAATTTGCTCTTTTCAATTGCTTTATTTGTCCTCAGTTAATGAGATGCCCAAAGAATGATGCCTGATGTTGGGTACTTGTATAACTATTAGTTGACATAATTAAAGGCCTTACCATTTAATTACTCTGCCGAAGTGTGCCTGAAGCTTTGAAGTCTATTAACCAACTATTATTGAATGAGGCTCACAATCTAGTTTATACTAGGCTAATGATTGCATAGTTTTGCTTGCTGTAGTATGTTTGTATGAAATCCTCTGCTGTTCATTATGCTCCCTAAGACTTTAATTGAGCTACAGAATGGCCAACTGCTTGCTTACTTCTACGCAACGTGTTGTCTAAATTTGTAACTTGTCTGTGTTTTGGATTGGGCCCCAACATCATGCTCCTCTGGTGAGCTAAGAGAGATTTCTGTATGCAGGCTGCACAGACTACCTTTTTTATAATTTTTAAAATATCACCTGCTTATGCTTCATGACGTGTAACATTATTGTTAGTCCTGTTTTGCCATGTACAAAATAGTCTGTCTTTCTCGCTTCACTGTTGTAACTATATTTTTGCCCTAGTCATGTGTACTTACAGAAACATTTCAGGATGAAGTGACATCAACACAAAGATCTGCGAGCAGTGCGGCATGGCCGTTACCGAATGATTATGGATTGGAATTGGAATGTGCTGATGTTCTCGAGCATCAACTAGAGGTGGCAAGACAACGTGTACATGATTCTGAACGTACAATCAACAAGTTGAGACTGGACATGCAGGTATTAGATGCAGGAGTCAAAAAATGAAACAAGACACTGAGGTAACAACGAAGGAATTGGAGATTCTGCAGACTAAAATTTCTGCTATCTAAATCCGGCCAATCCTATTTTTTGAAGAGATTATAGTTCAAATGGTAAGTTATGTTGATGCGCGTCCATGATGTATGAGATGTATTTGCCCAGTGTATGTAATTTGCTGTTTGTGTATACTTTATTATCACTGGTGCCGAACCATAATGCCCAGTGGGTATAATCGGCTGTAATTTCTTTACTGTATAGTGTAGGATTATTCTACGTTTCTATGCCTTAGTCTCTTTATTGTATAGTGTATGTTTTTTAGAGGTGATAGTATAGAGTAGGATAATTCTTTGAATATGCTATATCATTCAAACGGGGGCCAACTCGCCCAAACGTTGTAGTGACCATGGCCCTCCACAGGCCGTACGTTCCATGGCCCATCTACGGGACAGACGATCCCTGGCCTTATGTGGCCGTCGGATTCGTGGGCCTTCTATGGGCTGTCGGAACCATGGGCCTTCTATCGGCTGTCGGATCCATGGGCCTTCCATGGGCCAGCGGATCCATGGGCTTCTATGGGCCGTCGGGTCAATGGGCCTTCTATGGGCCGTCGGGTCAATGGGCCTTCTACGGGCTGTCTCATCTATGGGCCTTGTAGGGGCCGTATAAGGGGCCGTAAACGGGCTAGTGTGGAAATCGTACATTTTATGGGCTGACCATAACGGGTCGTTAAACGGCCGTATTTGATGATGCTATGAAAATGGCCCAACAGATTAATGGGCCACAAACAGGCCGACTATATGCACGGGCTGAATTTGGCCCACAAGCAGAAAAGGCCTGTAACGGGCCTTAAGTAAAAGAATGCTAGAAATGAGCCCAAGAATAAATGGGCCCTGAGAAGGCCGAAATATAACATGGACTGGATACGGCCCAACGGTATAATGGGCCGTTAATGGGTATAAAGTGATACACTGTTCATCACGGGCCAGTTTTACCACGGGCCGTTAACGGGCTGAGGGTTACTAAGGGCCTCAGATGGGCCAAAAGACGTCATGGGCCATACATGGGCCGGAAGTTAAAATGGGCTGGAATTATATTGGACGGCCCAGATGACGCTACTGGGCCTAATTTGGATAGGCCGTAAACGGGCCCTGGGTTAGCGGGCTGTAAATGGGCTATATGCGAACAGGCCGTTAATAGGCTTGCCGTGGGCCGGCCGCCACCTTTTGACCAAGTCAAACAGGCCAACCTTTTCACAGGAATGGGCCTCTGTTGGGCCGTGCCACGTGTCGACGTATCATATGCGCTTTGGGTCCAATGAGTGGATGACATCTGTCCCAACGGTGAGCCGACACGTGTTTCCTCCAGCCAATGATGATTTTACACGTGGAAAATCCCCATTGGTCGGGGCTGTTAACGGGTTATCGGATCCAAAACGGACCCGATAGCTTAACGACGTTCCGTTACGGTGGATGCCACGTGTCGGTCACCCTTGACGAAAGCACTTCTGTGATGCACGATTTATCGTCATGGAAGTGGACACTTCCGTGATGATAATTTTGGTAATGTCATGCAACACTTCTACGACAGCACAGGTATGGCTATCTTGATTCTGTCATAAATTTGTCATGGATGTACATGCATGACAAAAAACGCGACCTACTCTGACAAACACGTATCATCACGGAAATGTATTTTTTGTAGTGTAAGCTTGGGGGAGTTGATACGTCCATTTTGCATCATGCTTTTATTTCGATATTTATGTCATTATGGGCTGTTATTACACGTTATGTCACAATACTTATGCCTATTCTCTCTTATTTTACAAGGTTTACATGAAGAGGGAGAATGCCGGCAGCTGGAATTCTGGGCTGGAAAAGGAGCAAATATTAGAGACCTATTCTGCACAGTCCAAAAGTCCTGAAACTTCACGGAGGCACATTTTGGAATTAATAAAAAATACTGGCGAAAGAATCCACCAGAGGGGCCCCACACCCTGGCCACGAGGGTGGGGGCGCGCCCTACCCCCTGGGCGCGCCCCCTGGCAGGCCTCCGGTGCCCATCTTCTGCCATATGAAGTCTTTTACCCTGGAAAAAAATCATAAGCAAGCTTTCGGGAAGAAACACCGCCGCCACGAGGCGGAACATTGGCGGAACCAATCTAGGGCTACAGCGGAGTTGTTCTGCCGGGGAAACATCCCTCCGGGAGGCGGAAATCATCGCCATCGTCATCACCAATGATCCTTGAAGGAAATATGCCCTAGAGGCAATAATAAAGTTATTATTTATTTCCTTATATCATGATAAATGTTTATTATTCATGCTAGAATTGTATTAACCAGAAACATAATACTTGTGTGAATACATAGACAAACAGAGTGTCACTAGTATGCCTCTACTTGACTAGCTCGTTAATCAAAGATGGTTATGTTTCCTAGCCATTGACATGAGTTGTCATTTGATTAACGGGATCACATCATTAGGAGAATGATGTGATTGACTTGACCCATTCCATTAGCTTAGCACTCAATCGTTTAGTTTGTTGCTATTGCTTTTTTCATGACTTATACATGTTCCTATGACTATGAGATTATGCAATTCCCGTTTACCGGAGGAACACTTTGTGTGCTACCAAGCATCACAACGTAAATGGGTGATTATAAAGGTGCTCTACAGGTGTCTCCGAAGGTACTTGTTGGGTTGGCGTATTTCGAGATTAGGATTTGTCACTCCGATTGTCGGAGAGGTATCTCTGGGCCCACTCGGTAATGCACATCACTTAAGCCTTGCAAGCATTGCAACTAATGAGTTAGTTGCGGGATGATGTATTACAGAACGAGTAAAGAGACTTGCCGGTAACGAGATTGAACTAGGTATTGAGATACCGACGATCGCATCTCGGGCAAGTAACAGACCGATGACAAAGGGAACAACGTATGTTGTTATGCGGTCTGACCGATAAAGATATTCGTAGAATATGTGGGAGCCAACATGAGCATCCAGGTTCCGCTATTGGTTATTGACCGGAGACGTGTCTCGGTCATGTCTACATAGTTCTCGAACCCGTAGGGTCCGCACGCTTAAAGTTTCGATGACAGTTATATTATGAGTTTATGAGTTTTGATGTACCGAAGATTGTTCGGAGTCCCGGATGTGATCACGGACATGACGAGGAGTCTCGAAATGGTCGAGACATGAAGATTGATATATTGGAAGCCTATATTTGGATATTGGAAGTGTTCCGGGTGAAATCGGGATTTTACCGGAGTACCGAGGGGTTACCGGAACCCCCCAGGGGCTTAATGGGCCATAGTGGGCCTTAGTGGAGAAGAGCAGAGGCGGCTAGGGCAGAGCCGCACGCCCCTCCCCCTCTAGTCCGAATAGGACAAGGAGAGGGGGGCGGCGCCCCCCCTTTCCTTCCTCTCTCCCTCCTCTTTCCCCCTTCTCCTATTCCAACAAGGAAGGGAGGGAGTCCTACTCCCGGTGGGTATTTGAAACAATGCGGAATAGTTTCGCAACTCACGCCACACGGAACACCGCAGCGTAATGGTGTGTCCGAACGTCGTAATCGTACTTTACTAGATATGGTGCGATCTATGATGCCTCTTACTGATTTACCGCTATCGTTTTGGGGTTATGCTTTAGAGACGGCTGCATTCACGTTAAATAGGGCACCATCTAAATCCGTTGAGACGACGCCTTATGAACTGTGGTTTGGCAAGAAACCAAAGTTGTCGTTTCTTAAAGTTTGGGGCTGCGATGCTTATGTGAAAAAGCTTCAACCTGATAAGCTCGAACCCAAATCGGAGAAATGTGTCTTCATAGGATACCCAAAGGAGACTGTTGGGTACACCTTCTATCACAGATCCGAAGGCAAGACATTCGTTGCTAAGAATGGATCCTTTCTAGAGAAGGAGTTTCTCTCGAAAGAAGTGAGTGGGAGGAAAGTCTAACTTGATGAGGTAACTATACCTGCTCCCTGATTGGAAAGTAGTTCATCACAGAAACCGGTTCCTGTGACGCCTACACCAATTAGTGAGGAAGTTAATGATGATGATCATGGAACTTCAGATCAATTTGTTACTGAACCTCGTATGTCAACCAGAGTAAGATCCACACCAGAGTAGTACGGTAATCCTGTTCTGGAGGTTATGTTACCAGACCATGACGAACCTACGAACTATGAAGAAGCGATGGTGAGCCTAGATTCCGCAAAATGGCTTGAGGCCATGAAATCTGAGATGGGATCCATGTATGAGAACAAAGTGTGGACTTTGGTTGACTTGCCCAATGATCAGCAAGCCATTGAGAATAAATGGATCTTCAAGAAGAAGACTGACGCTGACGGTAATGTTACTGTCTATAAAGCTCAACTTGTTGCAAAAGGTTTTCGACAAGTTCAAGGGATTGACTATGATGAGACTTTCTCACCCGTAGCAATGCTTAAGTCTGTCCGAATCATGTTAGCAATTGCCGCATTTTATGATTATGAAATTTGGCAAATGGATGTCAAAACTGCATTCTTGAATGGATTTCTGGAAGAAGAGTTGTATATGATGCAACCAGAAGGTTTTGTCGATCCAAAGGGAGCCAACAAAGTTTGCAAGCTCCAGCGATCCATTTATGGACTGGTGCAAGCCTCTCGGAGTTGGAATAAACGCTTTGATAGTGTGATCAAAGCATTTGGTTTTGTACAGACTTTTGGAGAAGCCTGTATTTACAAGAAAGTGACTGGGAGCTCTGTAGCATTTCTAATATTATATGTGGATGACATATTGTTGATTGGAAATGATATAGAATTTCTGGATAGCATAAAGGGATACTTGAATAAGAGTTTTTCAATGAAAGACCTCGGTGAAGCTACTTATATATTGGGCATCAAGATCTATAGAGATAGATTAAGACGCTTAATTGGACTTTCACAAAGCACATACCTTGACAAAGTTTTGAAGAAATTCAAAATGGATCAAGCAAAGAAAGGGTTCTTGCCTGTGTTACAAGGTGTGAAGTTGAGTAAGACTCAATGCCCGACCACTGCAGAGATAGAGAGAAAATGAAAGATGTTCCCTATGCTTCAGCCATAGGCTCTATCATGTATGCAATGCTTTGTACCAGACCTGATGTGTGCCTTGCTATAAGTCTAGCAGGGAGGTACCAAAGTAATCCAGGAGTGGATCACTGGACAGCGGTCAAGAACATCCTGAAATACCTGAAAAGGACTAAGGATATGTTTCTCGTTTATGGAGGTGACAAAGAGCTAGTCGTAAATGGTTACGTCGATGCAAGCTTTGACACTGATCCGGACGATTCTAAATCGCAAACCGGATACGTGTTTACATTGAACGGTGGAGCTGTCAGTTGGTGCAGTTCTAAACAAAGCGTCGTGGCGGGATCTACGTGTGAAGCGGAGTACATAGCTGCTTCGGAAGCAGCAAATGAAGGAGTCTGGATGAAGGAGTTCATATCCGATCTAGGTGTCATACCTAGTGCATCGGGTCCAATGAAAATCTTTTGTGACAATACTGGTGCAATTGCCTTGGCGAAGGAATCCAGATTTCACAAGAGAACCAAGCACATCAAGAGACGCTTCAATTCCATCCGGGATCTAGTCCAGGTGGGAGACATAGAAATTTGCAAGATACATACAAATCTGAATGTTGCAGAACCGTTGGCTAAGCCTCTTCCACGAGCAAAACATGATCAGCACCAAGGCTCCATGGGTGTTAGAATCATTACTGTGTAATCTAGATTATTGACTCTAGTGCAAGTGGGAGACTGAAGGAAATATGCCCTAGAGGCAATAATAAAGTTATTATTTATTTCCTTATATCATGATAAATGTTTATTATTCATGCTGGAATTGTATTAACCGGAAACATAATACTTGTGTGAATACATAGACAAACATAGTGTCACTAGTATGCCTCTACTTGACTAGCTCGTTGAGCAAAGATGGTTATGTTTCCTAGCCATTGACATGAGTTGTCATTTGATTAATGGGATCACATCATTAGGAGAATGATGTGATTGACTTGACCCATTCCGTTAGCATAGCACTCGATCGTTTAGTATGTTGATATTGCTTTCTTCATGTCTTATACATGTTCCTATGACTATGAGATTATGCAACTCCCGTTTACCGGAGGAACACTTTGTGTGCTACCAAACGTCACAACGTAACTGGGTGATTATAAAGGTGCTCTACAGCTGTCTCTGAAGGTACTTGTTGGGTTGGCGTATTTCGAGATTAGGATTTGTCACTCCGATTGTCGGAGAGGTATCTTCGGGCCCACTCGGTAATGCACATCACTTAAGCCTTGCAAGCATTGCAACTAATGAGTTAGTTGCGGGATGATGTACTACGGAATGAGTAAAGAGACTTGCCGGTAACGAGATTGAACTAGGTATTGAGATACCGACGATCGAATCTCGGCCAAGTAACATACCGATGACAAAGGGAACAACGTATGTTGTTATGCGGTCTGACCGATAAAGATCTTCGTAGAATATGTGGGAGCCAATATGAGCATCCAGGTTCCGCTATTGGTTATTGACCGGAGACGTGTCTCGGTCATGTCTACATAGTTCTCGAACCCGTAGGGTCCGCACGCTTAAAGTTTCGATGACAGTTATATTATGAGTTTACGAGTTTTGATGTACCGAAGGTTGTTCGGAGTCCCGGATGTGATCACGGACATGACGAGGAGTCTCGAAAATGGTCGAGACATGAAGATTGATATATTTGAAGCCTATATTTGGATATCGGAAGTGTTCTGGGTGAAATCGGGATTTTACCGGAGTACCGAGGGGTTAACGGAACCCCCCAGGGACTTAATGGGCCATAGTGGGCCTTAGTGGACAAGAGGAGAGGCGGCTAGGGCAGATCCGCGCGCCCCTCCCCCTCTAGTCCGAATAGGACAAGGAGAGGGGGGCGGCGCCCCCCTTTCCTTCCTCTCTCCCTCCTCTTTCCCCCTTCTCCTATTCCAACAAGGAAGGGAGGGAGTCCTACTCCCGATGGGAGTAGGACTCCTCCTGGCGCGCCTCCTCCTGGCCGGCCGCACCTCCCCCCTTGCTCCTTTATATACGGGGCAGGGGGCACCCTAGAGACACAATAATTGATCGTTTGATCTTTTAGCCGTGTGCGGTGCCCCCCTCCACCATAGTCCACCTCGATAATACTGTAGCGGTGCTTAGGCGAAGCCCTGTGTCGGTAGAACATCATCATCGTCACCACGCCATCGTGCTGACGAAACTCTCCCTCAACACTCGGCTGGATCGGAGTTCGAGGGACATCATCGGGCTGAACGTGTGCTGAACTCGGAGGTGCCGTGCGTTCGGTACTTGATCGGTCGGATCGTGAAGACGTACGACTACATCAACTACGTTGTGCTAACGCTTCCGCTTTCGGTCTACAAGGGTACATGGACAACACTCTCCCCTCTCGTTGCTATGCATCACCATGATCTTGCGTGTGCGTAGGATTTTTTTTGAAATTACTACGTTCCCCAGCAATCCTCTCATCGGAGGGGGTCAATATCCATCAACATCTTCACCAGCACCATCTCCTCTAAAACCCTAGTTCATCTCTTGTATGCAATCTTTGTCCCAAAACCTCAGATTGGTACCTATGGGTTGCTAGTAGTGTTGATTACTCCTTGTAGTTGATGCTAGTTGGTTTATTTGGTGGAAGATCATATGTTCAAATCCTTTATGCATATTAATACCCCTCTGATTATGAACATGAATATGATTTGTGAGTAGTTACGTTTGTTCCTGAGGACATAGGAGAAGTCTTGTTATAAGTAGTCATGTGAATTTGGTATTCGTTCGATATTTTGATGAGATGTATGTTGTCTCTCCTCTAGTGGTGTCATGTGAACGTCGACTACATGACACTTCACCATTGTTTGGGCCTAGAGGAAGGCATTGGGAAGTAATAAGTAGATGATGGGTTGCTAGACTAACAGAAGCTTAAACCCTAGTTTATGATTTGCTTCGTAAGGGGCTGATTTGGATCCATATGTTTCATGCTATGGTTAGGCTTACCTTAATACTTCTTTTATAGTTGTGGATGCTTGCAATAGGGGTTAATCATAAGTGGGGTGCTTGTTCAAGAAAGGACAACACCCAAGCACCGGTCCACCCACATACCAAATTGTCAAAGTAACGAACGCGAATCATATGAGCGTGATGAAAACTAGCTTGACGATAATTCTCATGTGTCCTTGGGAGCGCTTTTCTCTATATAAGAGTTTGCCCAGGCTTGTCCTTTGCTACAAAAAGGATTGGGCCATCTTGCTGCACCTTATTTACTGTCATTACTTGTTACCCGTTACAAATTACCTTATCACAAAACTATCTGTTACCGATAATTTCAGTGCTTGCAGAGAATACCTTACTGAAAACCGCTTGTCATTTCCTTCTGCTCCTCATTGGGTTCGACACTCTTACTTATCGAAAGGACTATGATAGATCCCCTATACTTGTGGGTCATCAGCCACCTGCACGGGCTGTCGCCGCATCAGCCGCCACAACCTCGCCCTTCATCGCTCCAAGTCGCCGCTGGCCGGCAGGTCGCCTGACTCTGACTCCGCCTCGCCACCGCGTGTTCGTTGGCGCGTTTCCAAGCTGTCTCCAAGGTCTGGCTTTGAGCCACCACCGGGGAGCCGCCCCGCGCCGAGCCGCTGCCACCTCGTCACTCCGCCCCCGCTGTGGCCGAACCACCTTCGAGCCGCTGTCGCGGTCTCCGCCATCTGCCGCGGATGAGTCGCCACCCGATCCGGGCTGGCCTCAATTTGCCCATGCGGCCTCCAAACCGCCGCTTGCCTCTGTGTGGGCTGCATCCACTACGCCTCTGAGCCACCGAGGTCGGCCCTGCTATTTCTACGGCTGTGTGGTAAATCGATGTGGCCCTCAACGCCTCGTGTCGCCGCCACTAGAGAGCCGCCCTCCGCCTGTAAGCCGCCCTCCGCCTGTAAGCCGCCATGACCGTCGCGGCCTCCGAGCCACCCTCGCCGGAGTGCCAAGATGCTGCTGAGATCGGCCTGCTTCAAGTCGCCGCTGTGACCTTCGCCAATTCGCCTCAGTAGACGTGAGTTGTTTTCTGCTGTGGCCTTGCCTCGCCATCCGCCGTTGCCTTCGTGACCGGCTTCTGCCGCGTGTTGTTGCCGCTCTAAATCGCTGCCACCCTCAAATTGTTGCCGCCCTAAACCGCTGCCTGATACGTCTCCAACGTATCTATAATTTTTGATTGTTCCATGCTATTATATTATCTGTTTTGGATGTTTAATGGGCTTTAATATACCTTTTATATTATTTTTGGGACTAACCTATTAAATGAAGGCCCAGTGCAAATTGCTGTTTTTTGCCTATTTCAGTGTTTCGCAGAAAAGGAATATCAAACAGAACGAAACCTTCGCGAGGATCTTTTTTGGAAGAAACGTAATCCAGTAGACTTGGAGTGGACGTCAAGGAAGCAACGAGGCGGCCATGAGCAGGAGGGTGCGCCCAGGGGGTAGGCACGCCCCCACCCTCGTGGGCCCCTCGTAGCTCCACCGACCTACTTCTTTTGCCTATATATACTCTTATACCCTGAAAACAACGAGGGGAGCCACGAAACCACTTTTCCGCTGCCGCAACCTTCTGTACCTGTGAGATCCCATCTTGGGGCCTTTTCCGGTGATCTGCCGGAGGGGGATTCGATCACGGAGGGCTTCTACATCAACACCATAGCCTCTCCGATGATGTGTGAGTAGTTTACCACAGACCTTCGGGTCCATAGTTATTAGCTAGATGGCTTCTTCTCTCTCTTCGGATCTCAATACAAAGTTCTCCTCGATCTTCTTGGAGATCTATTCGATGTAATTCTTTTTGTGGTGTGTTTGTCGAGATCCGATGAATTGTGGGTTTATGATCAAGATTATCTATGAACAATATTTGATTCTTCTCTGAATTCTTATATGCATGATTTAATATCTTTGCAAGTCTCTTCAAATTATCGGTTTAGTTTGGCCTACTAGATTGATCTTTCTTGCAACGGGAGAAGTGCTTAGCTTTGGGTTCAATCTTGCGGTGCTCGATCCCAGTGACAGAAAGGGAACCGACACGTATTGTATTGTTGCCATCGAGGATGAAAAGATGGGGTTTATATCGTATTGCTTGAGTTTATCCCTCTACATCATGTCATCTTACCTAATGCGTTACTCCGTTCTTATGAACTTAATACTCTAGATGCATGCTGGATAGCGGTCGATGTGTGGAGTAATAGTAGTAGATGCAGAATCGTTTCGGTCTACTTGACATGGACGTGATGCCTATGTTCATGATCATGCCTAGATATTCTCATAACTATGCACTTTTCTATCAATTGCTCGGTAGTAATTTGTTCACCCACCGTAATATATGCTATCTTGAGAGAAGCCACTAGTGAAACCTATGGCCCCCGGGTCTACTTTACATCATATAAGTTTTCGATCTATAATTCTAGTTTACTATTTTGCAATCTTTACTTTTCCAATCTATACAACCCCTCTATCGCGTTGGTTGCAAGGTTCTTGATTGTTTGTGCAGGTACTAAGCGATTTGCGTGTAGTCTCCTATTGGATTGATACCTTGGTTCTCAAAAACTGAGGGAAATACTTATGCTACTTTGCTGCATCACCCTTTCCTCTTCAAGGGAAAACCAATGCATGCTCAAGAGGTAGCAAGAAGGAGTTCTGGCGCCATTGCCGGGGAGATCTACGCACAAGTCAAGACATACCAGGTACCCATCACAAACTCTTATCCCTCGCATTACATTATTTGCCATTTGCCTCTCGTTTTCCTCTCCCCCACTTCACCCTTGCCGTTTTATTCGCCCTTTTTTGTCCATTTTTTTCTGCTCATTTCTTGTGTGTCCGTTTGTTAGATCGTTTGTTTTGCCATTATGGCCAGTCCTTCTATCATTGTTAGTACTCCCGATCATGAAGTTCTTAATTTTAAACAAAGGGAGGGAGAAAATCTAAAAGATGCTTGGTATAGAATTTGCAATGCTGAGAATAGATCCACCAGGAAGCAATCTACTTTCGTTCTTCTTCGCAATTTTTATGTAGGCATCACTCCTAGGAACAGATATATTCTTGACACCATTACCGGAGGGAATTTCTTGGGTAGCCATACTTTTGATTCTTATAATGCAATGATAGATTTGTTTGGCCCACCACCACTTTTGGTTAATGGAACTATTTTTACTTTGGAACATGTGATGCAAAGGCTTGAAATTATCAAAAATAAAGTTGCCACTATAGAGTTGATTGAGAATTTGGATAAAAAGATCCACAACCAAATTACCCAATATGGATCTAAGGTAGGAGTTACTCTGAATTTTTTCGAGAAAAAGAACCCATAGTTAATGAAAAGATAGATCAAGATTCCACTAGAATTGATAAACTTGAGGATATTATCACCAACTTAGGGTCTGCCTTTTCTGCCGTAAGGAACACTTCAAACCCTCCTACTACCAAAGTTGCCAAATTTATGTATGTTCCTAAAAATAAGGTTGAATCTTCTAGTAAGGAAAATGCGGATCTCAAATCAATAAGTGTTCATCCCAATTTTTTCTCTATCATTAAGGAACGTTTTGCTACAAATGAGTTTCTTGATTTATTCCCTAGGAGTTTGATCATTAATAAAAATAAGGAAACTCCTAAGGGTTATAAGTGTTCAATTGAAGAATTGCATACCAAAGATGACAATACCTAGATCTATTCTTGCTTTTATTCCTAGCTAGGGGCGTTAAACGATAGCTCTTGTTGGGAGGCAACCCAATTTTTATTTTTGTTTCTGTTTAGTAATAAATAATTCATCTAGATTCTGTTTGGATGTGTTTTTATGTTTTTAATTAGTGTTTGTGCCAAGTAGAACCAATAGGATCTTCTTGGGTGATAGTTGTTTGATCCTGCTGAAAAAGAAAGAAACTATACGATCACGAAAATAATTGTTAAAATTCACCAGAATGTGATAAAATACCAATTCTTTTTTGCAGTAGATCAATATACAAATTATCCAGGTTGTCCTAGTTTTTCAGAATTTTTGGAGTTCCATAAGTATTCGAACAAATCAGATTGCTACAGACTATTCTGTTTTTGACAAATTCTGTTTTTCGTGTGTTGTTTGCTTATTTTGATGAATCTATGGCTAGTATCGGGGGGTATGAACCATAGAGAAGTTGGAATACAGTAGGTTTAACACCAATATAAATAAATAATGAGTTCATTACAGTACCTTAAAGTGGTGATTTGTTTTCTTACACTAACGGAGCTCATGAGATTTTCTGTTGAGTTTTGTGTTGTGAAGTTTTCAAGTTTCTGGGTAAAGATTTGATGGATTTTGGAACAAGGAGTGGCAAGAGCCTAAGCTTGGGGATGCCCAAGGCACCCCAAGGTAAAATTCAAGGACAACCAAAAACCTAAGCTTGGGGATGCCCCGGAAGGCATCCCCTCTTTCGTCTTCGTCTATCGGTAACTTTACTTGAGGCTATATTTTTATTCACCACATGATATGTGTTTTGCTTGGAGCGTCTTGTATGATTTGAGTCTTTGCTTTTTAGTTTACCACAATCATCCTTGCTGTACACACCTTTTGGAGAGACGCACATGTATCAGAATTTATTAGAATACTCTATGTGCTTCACTTATATCTTTTGAGCTAGATAATTTTGCTCTAGTGCTTCACTTATATCTTTTTAGAGCATGGTGGTTGTTTTATTTTATAGAAATAATTGATCTATCATGCTTCACTTATATTATTTTGAGAGTCTTTTAGAACAGCATGGTAATTTGCTTTGGTTATAAAATTATCCTAATAGGATAGGCATCCAAGATGGGTATAATAAAAACTTCCATATAGAGTGCATTGAATACTATGAGAAGTTTGATACTTGATGATTGTTTCGAGATATGAAGATGGTAATATTAGAGTCGTGCTAGTTGAGTAATTGTGGAATTGAGAAATACTTATGTTGAGGTTTGCAAGTCTCGTAGCATGCACGTATGGGGAACGTTGTGTGACAAATTTGAAGCATGAGGTGTTCTTTGATTGCTTTCCTTATGAGTGGCGGTCGGGGACAAGGGGTGGTCTTTTCCTACCAATATATCCCCCTAGGAGCATGTGTGTAGTGTTTGGTTTTGATGACTTGTAGATTTTTGCAATAATTACGTGAGTTCTTTATGACTAATTTTGAGTCCATGGATTATACGCACTCTCACCCTTCCATCATTGCTAGCCTCTTCGGTACCGTGCATTGCCCTTTCTCACCTCGAGAGTTGGTGCAAACTTCGCCGGTGCATCCAAACCCCGTGATACGATATGCTCTATGACACATAAGCCTCCTTATATCTTCCTCAAAACAGCCACCATACCTACCTATTATGGCATTTCCATAGCCATTCTGAGATATATTGCGATGCAACTTTCCACCGTTCCGTTTATCATGACACGCTTCATCATTGTCATATTGCCTTGCATGATCATGTAGTTGACATGGTATTTATGGCAAGGCCAGCATGCATAATTTTTCATACATGTCACTCTTGATTCATTGCCCATCCCGGTACACCGCCGGAGGTACTCATATAGAGTTATATCTTATTCTAGTATCGAGTTGTAATCTTTGAGTTGTAAATAAATAGAAGTGTGATGATTATCATTATTAGAGCATTGTCCTCTTCAAAAAAAGAGAGAAAAAAGGCCAAATAAAAAAGGAAGGCCCAAAAAAGAAAAAAAGATAGAAGGGACAATGCTACTATCCTTTTTCCACACTTGTGCTTCAAAGTAGCACCATGATCTTCATGATAGAGAGTCTTTTATTTTGTCACTTTCATATACTAGTGGGAATTTTTAATTATAGAACTTGGCTTGTATATTCCAACAATGGGCTTCCTCAAATGCCCTAGGTCTTCGTGATCAAGCAAGTTGGATGCACACCCACTTAGTTTCTTTTGTTGAGCTTTCATACATTTATAGCTCTAGCACATCCGTTGCATGGCAATCCCTACTCCTTGCATTGACATCAGTTGATGGGCATCTCCATAGCCCGTTGATTAGCCGCGTCAATGTGAGACTTTCTCCTTTTTTGTCTTCTCCACACAACCCCCTTCATCATATTCTATTCCACCCATAGTGCTATGTCCATGGCCGCGCTCATGTATTGCGTGAAAGTTGAAAAAGTTTGAGAATACTAAAGTATGAAACAATTGGTTGGCTTGTCATCGGGGTTGTGCATGATGAGAGCATTTTTGTGTGATGAAAATGAAGCATGGCCAAACTATATGATTTTGTAGGGATGAGCTTTCTTTGGCTATGTTATTTTGATAAGACATAATTGCTTAGTTAGTATGCTTGAGGTATTATTATTTTTGTGTCAATATTAAACTTTTGTCTTGAATCTTTCGGATCTAAACATTCATGCCACAATAAAGAGAATTAAATTAAAATTAAGCTAGGTAGCATTCCACATCAAAAATTCTTTATTATCATTTACCTACTCGAGGACGAGCAGGAATTAAGTTTGGGGATGCTTGATACGTCTCCAACGTATCTATAATTTTTGATTGTTCCATGCTATTATATTATCTGTTTTGGATGTTTAATGGGATTTAATATACCTTTTTATACTATTTTTGGGACTAACCTATTAACCGAAGGCCCAGTGCAAATTGCTGTTTTTTTGCCTATTTCAGTGTTTCACAGAAAAGGAATATCAAATGGAATCAAAACGGAACAAAACCTTCGCGAGGATCTTTTTTGGAACAAACGCAATCCAGGAGACATGGAGTGGACGTCATGGAAGCAACGAGGTGGCCACGAGGCAGGAGGGCGCGCCCAGGGGGGTAGGCGCGGCCCCACCCTCGTGGGCCCCTCGTAGCTCCACCAACCTACTTCTTTTGCCTATCTATACTCTTGTACCCTGAAAACATCGAGGGGAGCCACGAAACCACTTTTCCACCACCGCAACCTTCTGTACCCGTGAGATCCCATCTTGGGGCCTTTTCTGGCGATCTGCCGGAGGGGGATTCGATCACAGAGGGCTTCTACATCAACACCATGGCCTCTCCGATGATGTCTGAGTAGTTTAGCATAGACCTTCGGGTCCATAGTTATTAGTTAGATGGCTTCTTCTCTCTCTTTGAATCTGAATACAAAGTTCTCCTCGATCTTCTTGGAGATCTATTCGATGTAATTCTTTTTGCGGTGTGTTTGTCGAGATCTGATGAATTGTGGGTTTATGATCAAGATTATCTATGAACAATATTTGATTCTTCTCTGAATTCTTTTATGCATGATTTAATATCTTTGCAAGTCTCTTCGAATTATCGATTTAGTTTGGCCTAGTAGATTGATCTTTCTTGCAATGGGAGAAGTGCTTAGCTTTGGGTTCAATCTTGCGGTGCTCGATCCCAGTGACAGAAAGGGAACCGACATGTATTGTATTGTTGCCATCGAAGATAAAAAGATGGGGTTTATATCATATTGCTTGAGTTTACCCCTCTACATCATGTCATCTTAACTAATGTGTTACTCCGTTCTTATGAACATAATACTCTAGATGCATGCTGGATAGCGGTCGATGTGTGGAGTTATAGTAGTAGATGCAGAATCGTTTCGGTCTACTTGACATGGACGTGATGCCTATGTTCATGATCATGCCTAGATATTCTCATAACTATGCACTTTTCTATCAATTGCTCGACAGTAATTTGTACACCCACCATAATATATGCTATCTTGAGAGAAGCCACTAGTGAAACCTATGGCCCCCGGGTCTACTTTACATCATATAAGTTTCCGATCTATAATTCTAGTTTACTATTTTGCAATCTTTACTTTTCCAATCTATACAACAAAAATACCAAAAATATTTATCTTATTATCTTTATCAGATCTTACTTTTGCAATTGGCCGTGAAGGGATTGACAACCCCTTTATCGCGTTGGTTGCAAGGTTCTTGATTGTTTGTGCAGGTACTAGGCGATTTGTGTGTAGTCTCCTAGTGGATTGATACCTTGGTTCTCAAAAACTGAGGGAAATACTTATGCTACTTTGCTGCATCACCCTTTCCTCTTCAAGGGAAAACCGACGCATGCTCAAGAGGTAGCACTGCCGCTCTCAAATTGTTGCCGCTCTAAACCGCTGTGCACCCCAACGACAAGTGTGGAGGCGTTATTTCTCCTTCACCTGTTGACAAGACTGCTAGGAGGTGCAGATTTTAAACAGTGCGAACAGACGATGTTTCAGAGGAAAGGGCTACAGGCACCCTACTATAGAGAGTTCACGCTGAAGGGAAAAGAGAGTCAAACCGGATACTTGTTTGACTCCCATACACATGCTAGAAGCAAAATCAATTAGCACTACAGAATACTACTACCCCACGCGGAGCTCCTGGAGGATTTGATCTAAGTTTAAAAATGAACAGACACTTCTTTCCAACAAAACACTGGTTTGAACCACCTACAGTGTTGCCTAAAGGTACAATTTTGAAGCAGTGCAAAGAAATTCTGAGAAGGCTTCATTTTGAGTCACCGTCACCTCTGCGTCCAAACCACCGTAGCCATGTTGAGCCGCTTCACGTTGAGTCGCCCGGCCTCGCGGCCGCCTCCGCTGTGGCATTATGCCTTTTCACTCGTGGATGCGCCCTCGCCGTCTTGCGCACTGAAAATACCAGTGCTATCCTTTCTGTATATCTTATCAGCATATATTACATTGTTTGAAAACAATTACTCTGGTCTATGGTATTTTTTCGCAGGATCATTATTCATTATAAAGGTGTGGCAAAGGGGCATGCGCCAACATTATTTATGCACTAGCGCTCATCTGTGCCATGCTGCTCGACGGATACATGCGCAAATCGCTGCCCCTGCTGCATCAACACACAAGACTGACTCGTTGTCTGCGTCCGCGGCCGACTCGCCTGCGTTCGCGCCGCCTCGGATGCCGTGGCCATCTTTACTATCAACTACATACCAGTTTATATCACGGTTAAATATGAAGAATCTCAAGCCAACTCTTCGAGTCGTCTTAAGAATGGGGGGCTAAAATGATATGACTCGGCAAGCCTTGCCCGTTTTAGCAAATTCGAGAACCCCAGGACGTTCAAGGGGAAGATAACCCAGACCCGGAGGCTGCTGCCATATTGATGAAAATTTAAAGGCCGTCAGAAAATTTCCGGATCAAAGGGAAGATTCCGGTTTAACATCCGGCTCAAGAGACATCTCTCTCCCATAAAGCTTTGAAGCTCTCAATATCCGGTTTAACATCCGGTTCAAAAAGAATCCATCTCTCGCAAATTCGAGTTATCAGGAAAAATTAAAGGTTGCCAAAGAGAATTTTCTGCCATGATGCGCGGTTCAAACATGGGTATTCTGCCTTATTAGCTCATTTTATAGGTCACTTGGGGGCTTCCTGCTCATTGAGCATAGCTGTGAATATCCCTCTTGATCGGCTCAATGCCACACTTCAAAAAGGTCACTTGGGGGCTTCCCGCTCATTGAGCATACCTGTGAATATCCCTCTTGATTGGCTCAATGCCACATGTCACTTGGGGGCTTCCTGCTCATTGAGCATAGCTATGAATATCCCTCTTGATTGGCTCAATGCCACAGGTCACTTGGGGGCTTCCTGCTCATTGAGCATAGCTGTGAATATCCCTCTTGATCGGCTCAATGCCACAAGCCATTTGGGGGCTTCCTGCTCATTGAGCATAGCTGTGAATATCCCTCTTGGTCCGGCTTATACGCCCTAAAGCACGTGGGGGCTTCATGTTCAAACATAGGTGTATTCACCAAAGAGAACATAGCGTTACTACCCTCGTGAACATAGCGTTACTACCCTCGTGAACTGGCTTGGAACACCAGGTGTATTCACCAAAATCATCCGGGTTATCCTGCTTTGTAGAATCTGCCACTCCGCCCGGGTAATCCTGAACTCTTGACAGTCAATCTTACATAGACCCTGAACTTGTCAACATTAAATCGGCGGTCATGTGAGGCCGGATTCACAAAGTGTAAAAGTTTAACTCAGTGGCTTGGCGGCCCATAAAAGCCTTGGAGCTTTAGGCTTGGCGGCCTATGAAAGCCTCGTTTCCTTGATTTTGCTTCGTTATCTTTTTCTGAGCATTTTTGGGGATTCATATATTTACGCCATATTAAAATATGGCTTGAGACAATTCAGGCCATGTAGCCTTCATCTCCGTGGCTCATATTTGAGCATATCTGGAGTTTATTAACCAGGTCTGGCTTTGGACGTTAAGTCACCAGTACATATTTAGATTGCGCCATTGGAATCATGCGCTTATAAATCATTGGGTTATATTATTCAAATCTTTAGTAGCCAACATGGCTGGATTTTTATTATGGTTATCAATAACCAATATTATGATTGAGGTTTACAAAGCCGCTTCAGAGTAGTGGCTATTATTCCCTCATCTAAGAATACCAGCTCGCAACAAGGACTAAGGTTCAATATTGATATGCAGAGCATTCAGCAATGTCATCCAGACAAAGTATATGATTTATTCTGCAATGGAAGGAATAGTCCCGAGTCGCTGCAGGCTTACGACCCGGCACTTGGGGGCTATAATATTCAGATCATGATTATATCAAATATGGAAGTCCCATGTCGCTGCAAGCATGCACCATGACACTTGGGGGCTAATGCAAAGTCATTTTTACTTGCCTTATTGAAGACCCGACTCATCACATCGTAATGAGCCGGCCCTTGGGGCTTACCAATTGCTCCTGTAAAAAATTCAAAGTACACAAGCCTTAATCCATTATATTGAAGGGTCCACTGCTCAGTTGGTAAAGCACAAGGCTCTTAACCTTGTGGACGTGGGTTCAAGCCCTACGATGGAGGCTACATCATATGATGTTATTTTCAATGAAGCATATATAAAGTCCCAGCTCAGCATTATCTTACTGAGCCGGCCCTTGGGGGCTACACTGGTTGAAGTTTTTATGAGTATAAGGCAATTACAAGTCCCAGGTTGCTGCAAGCATGACAACCCGACACTTGGGGGCTACATATGTGGAATATTCAGTTTTGACTAGTGACTGAGATGAAAAACTTGGATTTCTTCAAAGTTGCAACATTTATATTGAAGCAAGTCTTAAGCTGTTACAACGCTCCCTTCTTAAGACTTGGGGGCTACAGGTGATATGCATATAAGGGAGGTACATTTTCAAGCTTGATGTTAACAACAATTATGACCCGGTGCCATCAATATTTACAAGTCGGCAATTTTGGCAATGATAAACCGGCAAGTTTTTCATCTTCAAGCCGGCTGAAGATCAGATGAGTATTTCAAAGACCAATATTTTTGTTAAGCATTGGGAGCTGAGTCAAATGAATTATTCTTCACAATATTTCTCTGTGAGAAACCAACGTCAGCAAATTGAGTATGAAGCTGGCCTATTGACCCAGATTTTCTAGAAGAAGGAAATGCCAATTGGAATTAAGGATGATCAGGTGCCGACTTACAAGAATTTTTAACCCGGAGCACAACCTGTCAGATTTGTTCTTGTGTTTATTTTGCAGGATCAGTTTAACATGGATAAATCCAAATTAAACTGGGGGCTAATGTTGGGGATATACCCTGCGGTACGACCCGGCCGGAGATATGACCCGACTAGGACTTGGCGTTTCATTGGTGACCCGACAGATTATAAGCTGATAGATGTGAAGCCAGATTGTAAGCCGACGACAGATTATAAGCCAGATTATAAGTGAGATTGTAAGCCGGCAGACTGTGGTAAGCCAGATGGTAAGCCGACAGACAGTGGTAAGCCAGATTATAAGTCAGATTGTAAGCCATATGGTAAGTCGGCAGACAGTGGTAAGCCAGATGGTAAGCCGGCAGACAGTGGTAAGCCAGATTATAAGTCAGATTGTAAGCCAGATGGTGAGCCGGCAAACAGTCATAACCCGGCAGACAGAGTCGCCTGGGGTTAATAAGCCCGATACATTAAGAAGCCCAAGACGTTAAGAAGCCCATGGAGAGAAGCCCGAGATGAGAAGTCAGAATAGTTTAAGTCTAATCCGACTAGGACTCTACATGTAACCCACCCCTTCAACTTATATAAGGAGGGGCAGGGCACCCCAAGAGGGGAGGCTGAATAATCGTTAAGGATGAATAATCTTTAAGGCTAGACACAACTAGGAGAGCCAGTTTTACGGCGACTCCCTCATGATGATAATGAGACCTAGCCACAAACAGCATGTATGGTTGTTACCGGATGATGTTTCCCGGGGCCCGAAGCTGTCTAAACCCTTGTCTTGTGTTGCGTCTCTCGATTTCGATCAACCCCTCTCAAGCTACCACATAGATGTGTTGGCCTCATGACTAAGTCCTCTCACTAGGACATCTGCCGTGACAATTCCACGACAACTCCCATGAAGAAGCCCAAAGCTGGACCTAAGCATGAAACTGAGTGCTTCTACTGCAAAGGGAATGGTCACTAGAAGCGGAACTACCCAAATACCTGGCGGATAAGAAGGATGGCAAAGTGGACAAAGGTATATTTGATATACATGTTATTGATGTGTACTTTACTATTGTTCGTAGTAACCCCTGAGTATTTGATACCGTTTCAGTTGCTAAGATTAGTAACTCGAAACAAGAGTTGTAGAATAAACAAAGACTAGATAAGGGAGAGGTGACAATGTGTGTTGGAAGTGATTCCAAGGTTGATACGATCACCATCGCACACTCCCTCTACCTTCGATATTTGTGTTGAACCTAAATAAATGTTATTTGGTGTTTGCGTTGAGCATGAATATGATTAGATCATGTTTATTGCAATATGATTATTCATTTAAGTCAGAGAATAATTGTTGTTCTGTTTAAATGAATAAAACCTTCTACGGTCATACACCCAATGTGAATGGTTTATTGAATCTCGATTGTAGTGATACACATATTCATAATATTGATGCCAAAATATGCAAAGTTGATAATGATAGTGCAACATACTTGTGGCACTGCCATTTAGGTCATATTGGTGTAAAGCGCATGAAGAAATTCCATGCAGATGGACTTTTGGAATCACTTGATTATGAATCATTTGATACTTGCGAACCATACCTCATGGGCAAGATGACTAAAACTCCGTTCTCCGGATCAATGGAGCGAGCTAATGACTTATTTGAAATAATACATGCCGATGTATGCGGTCCGATGAGTGTTGAAGCACGCGGCGGGTATCATTATTTTCTGATCTTCACAGATGATTTGAGTAGGTATGGGTATATCTACTTGATGAAACACAAGTCTGAAACATTTGAAAAGTTCAAATAATTTCAGAGTGAAGTGGAGAATCATCGTAACAAGAAAATAAAGTTTCTATGATCTGATTAGGGAGGCAAATATTTGAGTTACCAGTTTGGCCTTCATTTAAAACAATGTGGAATTGCTTCACAACTCACGCCACCTAGAACACCACAGCGTAATGGTGTGTCCGAACGTCGTAACCGTACTTTATTAGATATGGTGCGATCTATGATGTCTCTTACCAATTTACCACTATCGTTTTGGGGTTATGCATTAGAGACAACCTCATTCACGTTAAATAGGGCATCATCTAAATCCGCTGAGATGACACCATATGAACTATGGTTTGGCAAGAAACCTAAGCTGTCGTTTCTTAAAGTTTGGAGTTGCGACACTTATGTCAAAAGGCTTCAGCTTGATAAGCTCGAACCCAAATCAGATAAGTGCATCTTCATAGGATACCCTAAGGAAACAATTGGGTACACCTTCTACCACAGATCCGAAAGCAAGATCTTTGTTGCTAAGAATGGATCCTTTCTAGAGAAGGAGTTTGTCTTGAAAGAAGTGAGTGGGAGGAAAGTAGAACTTGATGAGGTAGTTGTACCTTCTCTTGAATTGGGAAGTAGTACATCAAAGAAAACTGTTCCCGTGATGCCTACACCAACTAGAGAGGAAGCAAATGATAATGATCATGAAACTTCAGATCAAGTTACTGCTGAACCTCGTAGGTCGACCAGACCACGATCCGCACCAGAGTGGTACGGTAATCCTGTTCTGGAAGTCATGTTATTAGACCAAGACGAACCTACGAACTATGAAGAAGCTATGATGAGCCCAGATTCCGAAAGATGGCTTGAGGCCATGAAATCTAAGATAGGATCCATGTATGAGAACATAGTGTGGACTTTGGTGGACTTGCTCGATGATCGGCAAGCCATAGAAAATAAATGGATCTTCAAGAAGAAGATTGACGCTGATGGTAATGTTACTGTCTACAAAGCTCAACTTGTCGCGAAAGGTTTTTGACAAGTTCAAGGAGTTGACTACGATGAAACTTTCACACCTGTAGCGATGCTTAAGTCTATCCGAATCATGTTAGCAATTGCCACATTTTATGATTATGAAATCTGGCAAATGGATGTCAAAACAACATTCCTTAATGGATTTCTTAAAGAAGAGTTGTATATGATGCAACCACAAGGTTTTGTCGATCCTAAAGGTGCTAACAAAGTGTGCAAGCTCCAACGATCCATCTATGGACTAGTGCAAGCATCTCGGAGTTGGAATATACAGTTTCATGAGGTGATCAAAGCATATGGTTTTATACAGACTTATGGTGAAGCCTGTATTTACAAGAAAGTGAGTGGGAGCTCTGTAGCATTTCTGATATTATATGTGGATGACATATTGTTGATTGGAAATGATATTGAATTTCTGGATAGCATAAAAGGATACTTGAATAAGAATTTTTCAATGAAAAAACCTCGGTGAAGCTACTTACATATTGGGCATCAAGATCTATTTGGATAGATCGAGACGCTTAATAGGAATTTCACAAAGCACATACCTTGGCAAAGTTTTGAAGAAGTTCAAAATGGACCAGTCTAAGAAAGGGTTCTTGCCTGGGTTGCAAGGTGTGAAGTTGAGTAAGACTCAAAGCCCGACCATGGCAGAAGATACAGAGAGAATGAAAGTCATTCCCTATGCCTCAGCCATAGGTTCTATAAAGTATGCCATGCTGTGTACTAGACCTGTTGTGTGCCTTACCAATGTGTTTGGCAAGGGGGTACGATAGTGATCCAGGAGTGGATCACTGGACAACTTTGAAAATTATCCTTAGTTACCTAAAATGACTAAGGAAATTTTTCTCGGTTATGGAGGTGATAAAGAGTTCGTCGTAAAGGGTTACGTCGATGCAAGCTTTAACACTGATCCAGAGGACTCGGAGTCTCAATCTGGATACATATTGAAAGTGGGAGCAATTAGCTAGAGTAGCTCCATACAGAGCTTTGTAGACATAGAAATTTGCAAAATACATATGGATCTGAATGTAACAAACCCGTTGACTAAACTTCTCTCACAAGAAAAACATGATCACACCTTAGTACTATTTTTGTGCTAATCACATGGCGATGTGAACTAGATTATTGAGTCTCGTAAACTCTTTGGGTATTGATCACATGGTGATGTGAACTATGGGTGTTAAGTCACATGGTGATGTGAACTACATTATTGACTCTAGTGCAAGTGTGTGACTGAAGGAAATATGCCCTAGAGGGAATAATAAAGTTGTTATTTTATATTTCCTTATTCATGATAAAGGTGTATTATCCATGCTAGAATTGTATTGATCGGTGTTGGATTACGGGTTCCGCAGACCCTTGGGCGGCTCGAACTACGGAGTGCGCACGAAGAACACTCTCTCCCCAGCTCGCTCGCTCAACGATTCCACGGCCTAGCTAGACGAACCCAAAGAACAAGAAACGCAGGGGTTTATACTGGTTCGGGCCACCTTGCGGTGTAATACCCTACTCCAGTTTGTGGTGGATTGCCTCGAGGGGCAGAGGATGAACTGGTACAGTGGATGGACAACCTCAGGAGGTGAGGTGTCCTTGAGCTCGATGAGCTGGTGGGTGTGAGGATGATCTGAATGATCCGTCCCCTGCTACAGTGGTGGCTAGGTCCTATTTATAGTGGCCTTGGTCCTCTTCCCAAATGTTTAGGCGGGAAGGGATCCCACAACGGCCAAGTTTGAAGGGGGACAACTAGTACAAGCTATCCTGACAAAAGTAGTCTTCGCCTGCCAAAGGCTCTGGTAGTGACGCTGTTGTGGGCTCGGCACTGACCTCCCTCCTGCCGTCCTGCTGGTCTTGGTCTTGTTGCACCGATATGGAAACCTTTGCCTGATGCCTCGGGACCCCGCGCCCATGCTTGCCTTCTTAGCACCAAATAGGAAACTGGTACACTGCGCCCGCTGGCACCCGCATGGCCTTGGTCGTCACGGCTCACGTCACGCGAACCTCGGGAGGTGCCCCTTGCATAGATATCTCCGCTCCTCGGGAGCCAGCCTACTGAGACTGCCCCCAAGGAGGTCTTGGTGTCGTCCGCCTCGCAAGGCTTGGCCCCCCGCGAGGGTCTTGAGTTCTTGCTGCTGAAGCTGGGCCATACCGGTCCGTTAATGGAACCACTCCATGGGCCGTAGGAAGGCAAGTCTGGGCACCCCCGGTCCCAGAACACCGACATTAGCCCCCGGGCCGAAGGCGCGCTCGAACTTGGCTTCGAGGCGAAGCGAAAGGGCAAGTGTGGAGCGCCGCGGGCTCCAATCGCCTGCGGGCTTGATTGATGCGTGGCGATTGATGGTACGTGGGCGCCTCTGCTTCCCCACGCTGCCTCATTAACCGTTCAATTTGACAAGACCCTGCTGCATGCAGGAGAAAACCATCATTACCTGCGATCGTGGTGGCCGGCGGTTGGCCTCCTTCTGGCTATAAATGAGGGGAGGGGCAGAGCCCCTGTTGCTCATGTCCTTCCTCACGCCGCATGCTTCTCCTTCTCCCTCCTCGCCTTGCCACCTTGCTGTAGTCCCATGGCGCCGACGAAGAGGTTCTCGGCCGTGGAGAAGGGGAAGGCTCGCTAGGAGGGGCCCGGCTCGGCACTGCCCGATACGTCCATTTTGCATGATGCTTTTATATCGATATTTATTGCATTATGGGCTGTTATTACACGTTATATCACAATACTTATGCCCATTCTCTCTTATTTTGAAAGGTTTGCATGAAGAGGGAGAATGCCGGCAGCTGGAATTCTGGGCTGGAAAAGGAGCAAATATTAGAGACCTATTCTACACAACTCCAAAAGTCCTGAAACTTCACGGAGGCACGTTTTGGAATATATAAAAAATACTGGAGAAAGAATCAACCAGAGGGGGCCCACACCCTGGCCACGAGGGTGGGGGGCGCGCCCTACCCCCTGGGCGCGCCCCTGCCTCATGGGCCCCCTGGCAGGCCTCCGGTGCCCATCTTCTGCTATATGAAGTCTTTTACCCTGGAAAAAAATCATAGCAAGCTTTCGGGACGAAACACCTCCGCCACGAGGCGGAACCTTGGCGGAACCAATCTAGGGCTTCGGCGGAGCTGTTCTGCCGGGGAAACATCCCTCTGGGAGGGGGAAATCATCGCCATCGTTATCACCAACGATCCTCTCATCGGGAGGGGGTCAATCTCCATCAACATCTTCACCAACACCATCTCCTCTCAAACCCTAGTTCATCTCTTGTATCCAATCATTGTCCCAAAACCTCAGATTGGTACCTGTGGGTTGCTAGTAGTGTTGATTACTCCTTGTAGTTGATGCTAGTTGGTTTATTTGGTGGAAGATCATATGTTCAGATCCTCTATGCATATTAATATACCTCTGATTATGAACATGAATATGATTTGTGAGTAGTTACGTTTGTTCCTGAGGACATGGGAGAAGTCTTGCTATAAGTAGTCATGTGAATTTGGTATTCGTTTGATATTTTGATGAGATGTATGTTGTCTCTCCTCTAGTGGTCTTATGTCAACGTCGGCTACATGACACTTCACCATTGTTTGGGCCTAGAGGAAGGCATTGGGAAGTAATAAGTAGATGATGGGTTGCTATTGACAGAAGCTTAAACCCTAGTTTATGAGTTGCTTCGTAAGGGGCTGATTTGGATCCATATGTTTCATGCTATGGTTAGGTTTACCTTAATAATTCTTTTGTAGTTGTGGATGCTTGCAATAGGGGTTAATCATAAGTGGGATACTTGTCCAAGAAGCGGCAGTACCCAAGCACCGGTCCACCGACATACCAAATTATCAAAGTAACGAACGCAAATCATATGAGTGTGATGAAAACTAGCTTGACGATAATTCCCATGTGTCCTCGGGAGCGTTTTCCTTCATATAAGAGTTTGTCCAGGCTTGTCCTTTTATACAAAAAGGATTGGGCCATCTTGCTGCACCTTATTTACTTTCATTACTTGTTACTCGTTACAAATTATCTTATCACAAAACTATCTGTCACCGATAATTTCAGTGCTTGCAGAGAATACCTTACTGAAAACCACTTGTCATTTCCTTCTGCTCCTCGTTGGGTTCGACACTCTTACTTATCGAAAGGACTACGATAGATCCCCTATACTTGTGGGTCATCACCGCCCAAGAGGGGGCGAGGCCGTCCCCGTAAGCATGCTGCGACCCCTGCTATGGCTTCTCGGGGGCGAGGTCGTACTCCGTCAGGGATCGGCGTCGT
Source organism: Triticum aestivum (assembly GCF_018294505.1). Lineage (NCBI taxonomy): Eukaryota > Viridiplantae > Streptophyta > Magnoliopsida > Poales > Poaceae > Triticum > Triticum aestivum. The sequence continues at coordinate 351,341,619 of NC_057805.1, read as the reverse complement.
CCTCGGGGGCCGCAGCGGTGTCTCCTCCTGTGGTGGGGGCCGTTCTAGGCGGAGTAGCCTTGCGCCGAGGGGAGGCGTGCCGTGGTCGCCCAGCCTCCTCTGCCGCGCTTCCATTCGGCGGAGGTGCTCCCGGATTTCGTCGTGTGGTCAGAGAGTCCGGCTGGCACCTGGCTCCAGCTCCCGCGCTCCTTTGCCGGCGAGCTGTCTGCCGGGGGTCTTGACGGCCTCTGGCTGCAAGCCGACGGTTGCTGCAGCAAGGCCTCGTGGGTCGCGTTGGAGGTCTCCGTCGCGGGCAACGTGGCCCTGGCCCGTGGTTGGCAGACATTTCCCCGCACGCGCGGCCTGAGCGGGCAGTGCACCCTCCACTTCAAGTATGATGGCGTCGCGACCCACTTCGTGAGGGTGTTTGGGGAAGATTGTCGCCGCGCAGGGTGCTGCCCCGAAGACGGCGGCGGCGATGATGCGCTCGGCCTGGGCGACGGCTTTGACGAGGTTGAGGGTGAACCCGCCCTTGGCGATGGCCACGGTTCACCCAGCGGCGGTAGCTTCTCCGCCAGCGAGAGCACCAGCAGCGGCGGCTACGACCAGCCGCCTCGCCGCCGGGCTCGCTTCGAGGACGGCAGCGGGTCGTCCCGCTACCACGCGGCGGTGAAGCGTGAGAGGGGCTCAGACTGAGCTGAGTCCGGGAGGCCCTCGGGGACGGGCTTCGTGATCCGCCACGGTCGTGCGGGCCGCTTTTATTTAACTTTTCCTTTGTTCCTGCATTTTGAAAAAAGTAGATGGCCCTGCTGGGGCGTGTAATGAACTGTGGTCTTTATGCTATTATGTTATGCTTATTGTTCCGACGTTGTTCGTGCTCCACGTAGATGTAAAAGGGGTGACTTAGCTTGATACGCTCAGGGTAGTTTCCTGTCTCATGAGGGCGCGCCTTCTGGCATCTGGTGAGGCCCCCTTATTGCCGACTCGGGAGCCACATACCTCGGGAGGCGTCGCAAAGCTGCATAATTTGTTAGGACATCTGTCGGGTGCCTTGTTCCTCCTTGCAGGAGCCCTCGGGCATGGGCTAATCATGGCTTAGTGCACCGCGTTGTGGTACCCGTGGGGCATGGACATAGGAGGGTGCGCCAATCACGAGCTCATTCGAGGGCGCCTCGCGAAGATCAAGGGAGCCGATGCTTTGGGGCGACAGGGCTTTGGCGAGGTGTGTCCGTGGTTTAGGCTGGCCCAGCGCACGCACACACCTGCCTAGCCCCCGCGTGAGGTGCACGAGGGAGAGTGTCGGGCAACTGCCGTCCTCCCTGACGCAAGACAAAGAAACGAACGAAGAAGTAAAAGAAAGGCGAACTCAACCAAGCAATCGAAAAAGCGCCAGAAGTCCAAATTTCATTAAAAGGTTGCAAACCAGCTACAGAAAGCGAATGAACAGCCGCGTTCGGCACCTAGTCTAGTCTTCTCACCAGCGCGGAGCTAAGTGCTGCCACTAGGACGTGGGAGGGAGACCCCGAGGCCCAAGGGCGGCACTCCGGAGACTGCGGGGCGTGTACATCCCCACTCATTATTACGTGAGAGTGTCATGAGCGGAGACCTTGACAGGCACTGGGCCTTGCTTCATGGGTAGAACTTCCTGAGGTGCTGGATGTTCCAGGCGTTCTGGATGGGGATCCCGTCCTGCGTCTCCAGGCGCACAGCGCTAGGCCTAGAGACGCGGGCAATCCTAAACGGGCCCTCCCACATGGGTGAGAGCTTATGCAGCCCTTCCCTAGAGAGCACCCACCTCAGGACAAGATCGCCCACCTCGAGCGTCCTGGAGCGGACGTTGCGGCAGTGGTACCATCGCATCATCTGCTGGTACCTTGCCGCTCAGAGTGAGGCTTGGCGGCGGCGTTCCTCCGTCGACACGAGGTCCATCCCCCGCACGGCGTCCTGACGTGCCTCGTCAAACGCCAAGACCCGCGCAGAGTGATGCTTGACCTCGTGATGCTTCGGCTCCGTAGACGAGGAAGAACGGAGTCTCGCCCGTTGGCTTGGTGGCGGTGAGGTAGATGGACCACAGCATGGACTGGAGCTCGTCGTGCGACCCCCTGCCGTAGGCCTCGAGCTTCTTCTTGAAGGTCCTTGTCTTGAGGCCTCTCAAGACCTCCGCGTTGGCGCGCTCAGCTTGGTCGTTGCTTTTGGGGTGTGCCACTGAGGCGTAGCATATCTGTGTTCCAAAATTAGCACAACATGTTTTGAAGAGATTGCTAGTGAACTGCGAGCCGTTGTCAGTGATGATGCGATTAGGGACTCCGAACCGGCTCACCAGGCCCTTGATGAACTTGACTGCGGAGCCGGCTTGGATGGTGCGGACGGCTTCCACCTCCGCCCACTTGGTGAACTTGTCGACGACGACATAGAGGTAGCGGTAGCCCCCGGACGCTCGAGGGAATGGACCCAGGAAATCCAGCCCCTAGGCCACAGACGACCATGAGAGTGGGATAGTCTGGAGGCCCTGAGCTAGCTGGCGGATTGGCTTGGCATGGAACTGGCAGGCCTCGCAGGATCTCACCAGCTCGGTTGCGTCGTTGAGTGCCGTGGGCTAGTAGAATCCACTGCGGAATGCCTTGCCCACCCAGGCGCGCGACGACGAATGATGCCCGCAGTCTCCGCCGTGTATGTCAGCTAGCAGTTCACACCCCTGCTCCCTGGAGATGCATCGCAAGGAAACATCATTCGGTCGTTTTCGGTAGAGCTCACCGTCCCGGAGGCAGTAGGCTGTAGCTTTCCGAGCCACGCGCTCTGCGTCCTCCTCCTTCTTCGGCAGGGTTCCTTGCAGCAGGTACGCCTTGAATTCTTCAGTACAACACCCGTCCTGGGGTTCGAGCGCGAGGAGCAGGCGCGCTCCTAAGGTCGAGCCGCAGGCGGGGGCTCCTGAGGTTGGTGGTGGGGGGAGCACCTCCTGAGGCGGCGTAGGCTCCGCAGCGGGAGGGGCCGCTGAAGGCTTGAAGAGTCGCTCCTCAAAGACACCGAGCTCCCAGGGCTGACGCCTTGACGCCCGTTTGGCAATACCGTCGGCTTCCTTGTTTGTGCCGCGGGGCACATGCTGCAGTTCCAGGCCCAAGAATTGCTTCTCCATTTTGCGTACCTCCGCGAGGTAGGCCTCTATGTGTTCGTCCTTCGGCTCGTACACCTTGTTGGAAAAGTTGATGAGGAGCTGAGAGTCGCCCTTGATGGTGAGGCGCTTCACCCCCAAGGCCGCCGCAGCCTTGAGGCCGGCGATCAATCCTTTGTATTCCGCGATGTTGTTGGAGACCTTCTCGCCCCGCTGGAAGCAGAGCTGCACGGCGAAGTAGAGCTTGTCCTGGGTGGGCGAGTTGAGCATGGCGCCAGCCCCCGCGCCCTGGCGTGCGAAAGCGCCATCGAAGTACATGCCCCAGCCGTCTGGTGTTTCGCTCCCTGGCGAGAGAGACCGGTCCTCACCCGCTTCGGGCCGTGGAGCATCAGTCCACTACGCCATGAAGTCGGCGAGCGTGGCTCGCTTGATGACCTTGGTGGTGCTGAACTCCAGCTGGAACGCATGTAGCACGATGTTCCACTCAGCGACCCTCCCCGCAGCATTGGGGATCCGGAGTACCCTCTCTAGTGGGTAAGCTGAGACGACCTTGATGAGGTGGCCTTGGAAGTAGTGGCGTAACTTGTGTGAGTCCACGAGGAGCTCGAGCAGAAGCTTCTGCGGCATCGGGTAGCGCGCCCGCGCGTCTCGTCGTACGATGCTGACGAAGTACACCGGGTGTTCGACGAGGGCGGAAGTGTTGGTGGGGCCTGAGATCTCCTGAGGCTGGGGCGCTCCCTGAGGCTGGGGGACCTCAGGAGGTCGGTCGCCTATCAGGGCTACCGCAGCCTCAGGAGAGCCGTCTTGTGGAGCCCGGTCTTCTGTTGGTGCTGTTGTGGCTTCAGGGGCACCGTCTTGGTGCTGCACCATCCCGACCGAATGCACGGCGTCGTGTTGCAGGCTCTTGGCCTGGCGCTCCTCCCGGACAGCCACCAGCACTGCGCAAGCGGAATGGGGCGTGGCGGCCTGGTAAAGCACCAGGGGCTCGAGGGGACGCGGCGCCACCATCACCGATGGGCTGGTTAGATATCTCTTGAGGTCTTGAAATGCCATGTCGGCCTCCGGGGTCCACTCGAATGTCCCTTCTTCTTCATCAGCTTGAAGAACGGGAGGGCGCGCTCCCCCAGCTTAGAGATGAAGCGCCCCAGCGAGGTCACGCGGCCCGTGACTTTTTGCATTTCCTTGAGAGTCTGCGGTGGGCTCATGTCTTCTATTGCTTTGATCTTCTCTGGGTTCGCCTTGATCCCCCTGTGCGATACGAGGAAACCCATCAGCTTGCTGGAGGGGACGCCGAACACGCACTTCTCCGGGTTGACCGCAGGTCTACCTTGCGTAGGCTGGCGAAAGTCTCCTCCAGATCCTGAATGAGGGTCCTTGCCTCCCGAGATTTTACCACAATGTCGTCGACGTAGGCCTCAGCGTTCCTCCCGAGCTGTTGGCCTAGAGCGATGTGCATCTGCCACTGGAACCCAGTGTTACGCAGCCCGAACGGCATGCAGGTGTAGCAGTACACCCCGCATGGGGTTAAGAAAGCCGTCTTCTCTACGTCCTCCACCGCCATCTTGATCTGGTGGTAACTTGAGAAAGCATCTAGGAAACACAGCAAGTCGCACGTGGTGGTGGAGTCAACGATCTGATGAATGCACGGCAGCGGGAACGGGTCTTGAGGGCAGGCCTTGTTGAGGTTGGTGAAATCAACGCACATGCGCTCCTTCCCGCCTTTCTTGGGCACGACGACCGGGTTCGCCAGCCACTCTGGGTACTGAACCTCGCGGATAACACCTGCATCTTGTAGCTTGCAGGTCTCCTGGACGATGAAGGACTGCTTCTCTACAGACTGTCGCCGCGCCTTCTGCTTCACCGGGCACACATTCAGGCACACCCTTAGGTGATGGTCGATTATCCCCCTCGGAATCCCAACCAGCTGCTTGGGCTCCCAGGCGAATACCTCCTTATTCGCGCACAGGAAGTTCACTAGTGCCTCTTCTTGGTTCGGGGCAAGGTCGGCACCTATGGTGAAGGTGGCTCCTGAGGCCCCATCCTCGTCGACCGGCACCTGCTTCGTCTTGGCCCGATCTTGAGAGAACAACTGCTTCTTCTCCGCTGGCGCAGCCCCCTGGGTTCCGGGTGCTGCTTCGCCCACGGGGTGCGCTGCCGCCGCGGCCCTGAAGGCGAGCTTGAGGGCCGTCAGGGCCTCCTTTGTGTCTCCAGCCACGGTGAGGATGCCGCTGCTCCCCGACATTTTCATGAGGTTTTAGGCAGGATGGGTTGCCGCCATGAACTGAGCCAGGGCAGGGTACCCGAGGATGGCGTTGTACGGGAGGCTGATGCGAGCGATGTCGAAGTCGATAAGCTCAGTGCGGTAGTTGTCGTGGGTACCGAAGGTGACTGGGAGGCGGATCTGCCCCAGGGGGCTGGTGGAACCAGTGCCAACTCCGAAGAAGGGCTTGGTGGAACGGAGCTGGCCGTGCGGCACGTGGAGCAAGCCGAAAGCTTCCACTGAGAGCACGTTGAGGCTAGCCCCGCCGTCGATGAGGGTCTTGGTCACTGCCACATTGAAGATGGTGGGTGTGCAGAGCATCGGGAGCACGCCTGAACTAGTGGTGGTCGCCGGATGGTCCCCTGAGTCGAAGGTGAGGTCGGCCTTGGGCGCCGCCCATCCCGGAGGAGATCCCTGCTGCACAGAGCCGGCGCCCATTTGGTGGAAGAACTGCTTCACGTGGCGATCCATGGGAGGCGCGTGTGAACCGCCGACGAGGGTTGCAACAGCGAGGGGCGTTGGTGATGCGAAGCGCGCGACGAAGAGGCCGCGCAGCTCTTCCCAGGAGGCCATAGAAGATCCTAGTAGGTTGAGCAGCCAGGCGCGTGGTACACCGGCGAGGGCCATGGGAAACCAGTTGGCCATGACCTTGTCATCGCCTCCGGCTTCCCAGACGATCTCCTCGTATACCATGTCGTCCTCTGGGGTCCACTCGAACTCTAGGGTGCGCACGAAGAACACTCTCTCCCCAGCTCGCTCACTCAACGATTCCACGGCCTAGCTAGACGAACCCAAAGAACAAGAAACGTAGGGGTTTATACTGGTTCGGGCCACCTTCCGGTGTAGTACCCTACTCCAGTTTGTGGTGGATTGCCTCGAGGGGCAGATGATGAACTGGTATAGTGGATGGACAGCCTCAGGAGGTGAGGTGTTCTTGAGCTCGATGAGCTGGTCGGTGTGAGGATGATCTGAATGATCTGTCCCCTACTACGGTGGTGGCTAGGTCCTATTTATAGTGGCCTTGGTCCTCTTCCCAAATGTTTAGGCGGGAAAGGATCCCACGACGGCTAAGTTGGAAGGGGGACAACTAGTACAAGCTATCCTGACAAAAGTAGTCTTCGCCTGCCAAAGGCTCACGTAGTGACGCTGCTGTGGGCTCCGCAATGACCTCCGTCCTGCCGTCCTGCTGGTCTTGGTCTTGTTGGACCGATATGGAAACCTTTGCCTGATACCTCGGGACCCCGCGCCTACGCTTGCTTCCTTAGCACCAAAGAGGAAGCTGCTACACTGCGCCAGCTGGCGCCCGACTGGCCTTGGTCATCACGGCTCACTTCACGCGATCCTCGGGAGGTGCCCCTTGCATAGATATCTCCGCTCCTCGGGAGCCAGCCTAGTGAGACTGCCCCCAAGGAGGTCTTGGTGTCGTCCGCCTCGCGAGGCTTGGCCCCCCGCGAGGGTCTTGAGTTCTTGCTGTTGAAGCTGGGCCGTAATGGGCCGTTAATGGAGCCACGCCACGGGCCGCAGGCAGGCAAGTCTGGGCACCCCCGGTCCCAGAACGCCGACAATCGGGAACTTAAGTACATGTATGAATACATAAACAAATACCATGTCCCTAGTATGCCTCTACTAGACTAGCTCGTTGATCAAAGACGGTTAAGGTTTCCTAACCATGGACATGTGTTGTCATTCGATAACAGGATCATGCCATTAGGAGAATGGTGTGATGGATAAGACCCACCCGTTAGCTTAGCATAATGATCATTCAATTTATTGCTATTGGTTTCTTCATGTCAAATACATATTCCTTCGACTATGAGATTATGCAACTCCCGGATACTGGAAGAATGCCTTGTGTGCTATCAGACGTCACAACATAACTGGGTGATCATAAAGATGCTCTACAGGTATCTCCGAAGGTGTTTGTTGAGTTGGCATAGATTGAGATTAGGATTTGTCACTCTAAGTATCGGAGAGGTATCTCTGGGCCCTCTCGGTAATACACATCATAAGCTTTCAAGAAAATGACTAAGGAGTTGGTCACGAGGTGATGTATTACGAAACGAGTAAAGAGACTTGCCGGTACCAAGAATGAACTAGCTATGAAAATGCCGACGATCGAATCTCACGCAAGTAACATACCGATAGACAAAGGGAATTACGTATGTTGTCATAACAGTTTGATCAATAAAGATTTTCATAGAATATGTAGGAGCCAATATGGGCATCCAGGTTCCGCTATTGGTTATTGACCGGAGAGGTGTATTTGTCATGTCTACATAATTCTCGAACCCGTAGGGTCCGCACGCTTAACGCTCGTTGAAGATATAGTGTTATATGAGTTATATGTTTTTGTGACCGAATGTTGTTTGGAGTCATGGATGACATCACGGACATGACGAGGAGTCTCGAAATGGTTGAGAGGTAAAGATTGATATATAGGACGATGATATTTGGACACCGAAAGTGTTTCGAGACATACCGGGAAGGAATCGGGTCACCAGAAGGGGTTCCGGGCACCACCCGGGAAGATATGGGCCTTATGGGCCAAAGGAGGGGACAGACCAGCCCACAAGGGGCCTGGTGCGCCCCTCCCATGGCTAGCTGGCCCTAAGGGGAAGGAAAGGGGAGGGGTGGCCCCTCCCGCCTTTCCCTCCTAAGGAGAGAAAGGAAGGGGGGCACCTCCTCCTTCCTTCCTCCCGCGCTCCAAATAAGGAAAGGGGGTGGCTTGGGAGAGACCCCAAGTAGGATTCCTCCTACTTGGGCGCCCCTTGGCTGCTCCCCCTTCCTCCCACCTATATATATGTGGGAGGGGGCCCCTAGCAGACAACAGGCAATTGTCTAGCCGTGTGCGACGCTCCCCTCCACCGTTTACACCCTTGTGTTTGACGAGATTTTGTCACTTATTTACCTGGCCCACATGTCATATAGAAAATATAAATAATAATATGAAGCACTAGTTTATACATTCAAGAGCACAAGTGAATGTGCCGTACGTGCTTTTTCTTCTCTCTCTCAAATATTTGTGTTAATCTCCTTGGCTTAATTAAGTGGGCTTGATAGGATGCAGCCCATGCCCTGGTCGATGTAGGTTTTATATGGCCGGAGGAATAATGAGTTAATTAACCAAAGAAAGAGTCAGCGAGCGCGTGCGTGCTTGTAGCACACAACCATGCATGGCCGGGTGACTGGCTAGGAGTACTAATTAGTTGGCACTCAGGCTTATCTAATCAAATGGATAATCACGCCAGGTGAGTTGCATGTCGAACCTAACTCAGTCCATGCAGCGAGATAAAGAAAACGCCCACGGAAGGATCGGCCGGTGGCCAACAGCTCGTGGCGGCGCTCCGTGGATTTCTGATCTTCTGACTGCTGCCCTAGCTTCCGATTATAAAAGGCCAACGCTTCATTCATTCGTGGGGGAAGGCACACAGATGGGCTGGCCGCCAGGCCGCTCTTACGCACGCGGCTGCCGCCGGCGGGCTACACACCGGAGAGGGGCACAGCCACACACGCGTCCGTCAGGCTGCTCACGCGCACACACGCACGCGTAGACGCCGCCGCCCTGCACATCCACGCACGGCCAGAGGGGGAGAAAGGCTACAAGGCCGCCGCCATTCGCCAACGCACACGTCCATCAGGAGATCCTCCACGCCATCACGCCGCAAGGCTGCCGCATCCATCCATCAGGTAGCACGCATCCATCCACTCCATCCACTCCATCTCACCCACGCAACGCAACAAACACCGGCGGAGGAGAAGTCATAGGAGCCGCCGGGGCTGGGCGCGATTGCATCTGGCCGAGGCGCTTCGTGGCTCCACGCACCCGAAGCCAGAAGACGCACGGCGGAGGTCGGCCGACTTGACGACCGGATGGCCATGGACGACAAGGTGACCGGATGGCCATCAACTAATTATCTCTTATCCTCCATGCATCCCTCAGAACACGGTCATGGTGGAGGAGCTGTCCATCCACACAAAGGAGGGCCTTGGCTAGGGCACGGAGACGCGCCGGCGCGATGTACTTGTGACATGTCTCCTTCCACTCTTCGCCAACAAGCCCATCATCTTTGCATGCCTCCTCCGACTCGGGAGCAACCGGAGCTCGCCAACGACGAAGCCCGAGACCGGCCTTCATGTCTTGGCACACAGGTCCTTGATGAACGGGTCATGAAGTCCAGGTCATGATGCACAGGTCCCTGACGCACAGATTGCAACGAACAAGGCCATGGTGGACAGGTTTATGGCGAAGGAGACACCGGTGTACATGTTTTGCATCACGCTTTTGGAGGAGACGGCGAGGCGGAACCGAAGCTCGCTGATGACGCAGCCTGAGACCCTCCTTCCCCTTCATGGCATACAGATCCTTGACGGAACCAGTGTCCGCAACGACGCGACTCACGACCGGCTACTCCTTCATGAGGTGCACGTCCGTGACGGATAGGTTAATGAAGAACAGATTACAGACGTACAGGCTTTGCACCACGTTTCTTAGAGGAGACGGTGTGGCGGAATCGGAGCTCGGCGACGACACAGCCCGGGACTCGCCTCCCCCTTCATGGCGTACAAATTTTTGTTCGAACCAGTGTTTGCAGCGACACACTACAAGACCGATCCCTCCTTCCATAGGTGCACCTACCATGGCGAACAGGTCCTTGGCGTATAGGTCCACGTGTCGCCGGCGTACAGGTCACCCTTTGGCGTAGCACCAGACCAAGGCGACGCGGCCTCGACAACGCCACCTTTCCACGGCCTCGTGAGGCGCCCCCCTTTGTCTTGGCGGACCGCCGAATACTCGGTGTCTAGCCGAGACGAGGTGCCAACCACCCCGGTCACGCCAATGTGAGCGCGCGTCAGTTTTTGCAGTGACGCTGGTCTCCCCAAACCATTACCCCCGCAAGGAGTAGCCCCTTGAACACCCCGATGAAGCAACAGGTCGTCAAGTAGTCTAAGCCGAGCGCGACCCATGCTACCCCAACACCAACTACTCCAACGCCGCCAAGACCGACGAGGCACAATGGCGAGGGCGGGCGCGGCCACCGCTAAGGCCACACTACATGCGGCGCGTGTACCGACGAGGACACGGGCTCTGCCGCCGCCCATACACACCATCATCATCATGCATCGAGAACGCAAAGCGAAGACGACGAAGACGACCACACGGCTTAATCGGAGGTATCCCGCGGAGCAACCCGCAGGAGTAATTAACCGGGAGCCTTCCGAGGCCCCGGGAACCAGGAGACTTCAATCGCCACAGTCAGGCCGGCCGCGCTAGTAGGCCACGGAGCGCACTTTTTGTTTATGGGATCTTGTAATTTGTTTCTCCAATGAGATTAATGAAATACTCGTTTCCCATACCCTTTTTCTTCGTGTACTACGGTACGCTGGCACGCCCGCATGTTTACTTTTCCCTTTCCCGACGCAAGAGAGAAATACACTCCCCTGTTCCCTTCTTCCCGGAGCGCTTAGATATTTTTCTCGTGTCAAACACCTCGGTCATATTTTCGTAGTGCTTAGGTGAAGCCCTGCGGACATCACTTCACCATCACCGTCACCATACCGTCGTGCTGTCGGAAATCATCCACGACCTCTCCGTCTTGCTGGATCAAGAAGGCGCGGACGTCACCGAGCTGAACGTGTGTAGAACGCGTAGGTGCCATACATTCGATACTCGATTGGTTGGATCGCGAAGAAAGTTCGACTACATCAACCGCGTTGTGAAACGATTTGGCTTATGGTCTACGAGGGTACGTAGACACACTATCCCCATTCGTTGCTATACATCTCCATGGATAGATCATTGCGTGTGCATAGATTTTTTCCATGCAACGTTTCCCAACAAACAATTCATCTCGCAGCTCCGGGAGACATGGGCGTTCCTGCACGTTTTTTCTGCCAAATTAGGCAACCGTTAAAAAATGATCATAACATTATTTATGTTTTTTGGCACATGAGTCATGCCTCGGGGAGTTAATGACACGTCGATTGTCCTGATTCCCTGAAATACCCCACCTCTGAGGTAAAAGATTAGTGTCGTATAAGCCTTTGTAATGTAATAGTTTACAAAGCGGTCTCCAAATGCTTGGTAAATTGTCTTGGCCCTTTTCTCACCAAGTTAATTCAGAGAATAAAAGTGCCTTTATTCTTGGAAGGCTTATCTACGATAACACAATTATTTATTTTGAGTGCTTATCGTGCCTATAAATTGGACCTATACGAAGCGCATGATCATGTGGACTGCGAGTTTTTGGAGAAATCTTTTGAAAAAGGGGTTTCTCTAGTAAATGGATGAGTTGGATTATGGGATGTGTCATATCAGCTAAATATTCAGTTAAAATTGAGTGGAAAGTTACTCAAGCAATTCTCATCGACTCAAGATCTTCGCCAAGGGACTCATTGTCCCCATTTTTTTCCTCTGTGTGGCCAACACACTTCCATATCCCATGCGTAAAGCAATTCAATATGATGGGTTGGAACCTCTAAGAATATGCGAAAGAGCTCTTGCAATCTCACAACTTTTATTTTGGATGATTCATTTTGTTCCTTCATGCCACTACGACACAAGCGATGACCATCAAGGATGTCAGCACTTATTCCTCGGTGACCCAACAATTTATTAATCTTGGAAAGTGTCCCACCTCATATATTGTTGAAGTGTTCGATCATGCTTGCAGATTGTTGCTCGGCCATGAATATGTATGCGGTAAAAAGCATACTTGGTGTTATTCCGGGGGTGTTGGAACCAAAGCACCTTGGCCTACCTGTTCTTGGAGGTAGAGTGCATAAGGGTTCTTGTCAATAGATGTAAGATTGAGCTAATAGAATTGCTGATTGGGGATAAAGGTATATGTCATTAGGTGTTGAAGAATTATTAATTAAATCTATGGTACAAGCAATACCAATGTATGTCATGAGTGTATACAAGTTGCCAACTTCAGTTTTGTGATGATTTGACATGTCTAACATGTCAATACTGGTGGGGTGTTGAGAAAGGAAATCGCAAGTTGGCTTGGCTATCCTGGGACAAGATGATTCTTTCTAAACAACAAAGAAGAATGGGCTTTCGAGATATGAAACTGTTCAATCAAGCCCTCCTCATAAAAAATGCACGATGGTTAATTGATACATCATATATCTTATGCGCACGTTGTCGGTGTCAAAACCGGCAGATCTCGGGTAGGGGGTCCCGAACTGTGCGTCTGAGGATCGAAGGTAACAGGAGACAGGGACACGATGTTTACCCAGGTTCAGGCCCTCTTGATGGAGGTAATACCCTACTTCCTACTTGATTATCTTGGATGAATATGGGGTTACAAGAGTTGATCTACCTCGAGATCGTAATGGCTAAACCCTAGAAGTCTAGCATGTATGATTATGATTATTCTCTATGGACTAAACCCTCTGGTTTATATAGACATTGGAGGGACCTAGGGTTGGACAGAGTCGGTTTACAGAGAAAGGAATCTTCATATCTGAACGCCAAGCTTGCCTTCCACGCAAAGGAGAGTCCCATCCGGACACGGGAAGAAGTCTTCTATCTTGTATCTTCATGGCCCATTAGTCCGGCCCACGTCACATAGCCCGGACGCCCGAGGACCCCTTAATCCAGGACTCCCTCAGAAGCCCCTGAACCAGACTTCAATGACGATGTGTCCGGCGCGCAGATTGTCTTCGGCATTGCAAGGCGGGTTCCTCCTCCGAATACTTCAAAGTAGTCCTCGAACATAGAAAACGTGTCCGGCTCTGCAAAACAGATACCATGCACAGCCACAACAGGGTATAATATTTAACAAGTCCCATTGACTGACAACTTTCGTGGAGGGACATCACGTCCCTTGCCCGGTTATTATTTTGAACCATCCTTCAGCCTCTCACTCCATGTTACGAGGCGCGGCCTTTATTGGCACGTCTTTTCAAAGTAGAGATCGTGCCCCCTTATAACGGGATTCTTATAAATACGGGCGTGGGTAATCCAACCATCACTCTGCAGGATGCTGCAAACGTGACACTACGATCAGAGACCCTTCGACGAAACTGTGTGCGATGCAATAATCGCAAACGGTGGTGTAAAAGAACCGTCAAAAAAGGTGCAAAACGTTTGCGATGGCAGAGCCATTAAACACGGTTCAGATTGTAGTTGCGTCTGCGATCCAGGGCATACAGTTCAGTCCAATGAACTATTTGCGATGAGGCGGAACAAAAGAAACGGGCACCCTGATGAAGGCGTGTGCGATACAGAGCATACGGTTCACTCGGATGAACTGTTTGTGATTAGGAAACACAAAAGAAATGGTCATCCAGATCAAGGTGTGTGGGATTGAGGGCATACGCTTCTGAAGGATTAACTGTTTGCGATTAGGCAACAGAACAGAAACCGGTCTGCCAGATCAAAGTGTCTGCGATTGATGGCATACACTTTACATGGATGAACTGTTTGCAATTAGCCACAACAACTGAAACAGTTAGATAGATCAACGTGTGTGCGCTAGACGGGCACACACATCTATTACATATAAAAAGTATTTGACGGGTTAACCAATAAAAAGAGAAATAAGCTAGAAATTACCACAATAATTAGAATGGCTCCGGTTTGTAAGAAGATTGTACCAAAACTTGACCCAAATTGGACTAGTTTTTTACCACAACATGTTGGTGCTATGACATAACACCATGCCAAGTTTCATGATTTTGAGCCATGTTTTGGATTTACAGTAATTTTAAAACCAGGTTTCTCATTGTTTACTGTCGAGTCGGCACCGCCCTGGATAGGCTTTTTCCTCGTGGGTCCCAAATATTTCTCAATGTGACTACCATGCGGCTTTTCTTATTAAGAATTACAGCCCTTGGTGTGCAGGCTGAAAATAAGTTTGTGGGTGCTGGTGGGCACTAAAAACTTGTGGTTCCGTAATGAACAAAGATCTCAAGGATCCCACGAGAGTGATGTTCTTTGCCTATGTTGTGAATGCTTATAATATTTATGTCTTAATTAAAGAAATGGCAAGCCATTGGCCCAGTATGAAAGAAAATATGGGTCAAAGCCGAGTTGAAAAGGGCAACAATATCTAACTCCATCTAACAAACAATACAAAAGCATGAGATTAATTGCTCATCAGGTTTAGACAAAATCCAGATTGAACAGGACAATGACATCCAACTCAACCAAAGTTTTTGGCAGTCACAATCAAATGGATCGGTATGATCCATAAAATCGAGATCAACGACCAGAAATTCTACTGGTCCATGATGACAAGTTGTTGTAAATAGAAGCCGAGCACGATCAGAAGCCCTTAGGTCCACATGAAACTTCTTTTTATGTTGTTCAACACCTGTAGCCATAAGAAATTTCTTGTTGAAAAACTTAATCCTCACGGACAATAGTGGCCTCGCATTCGACATGAAGAATGTGACAAAGCTAGTGTTTACATTGTTGGATGCATATCCTTCCAGTGTTACTGTCTTCAAATGAATGTCGTGAGATCGGAGAAAATCCCGGTGCTTCTTGAACCATCGATTGGTTATGCCTTTTTTTCCATGAGTTAGTGCCTAAATAGAGATGAAGATTGAAAACAGTTAATGTCTAAAAAAGATTATGTTGAAATAGTGATAGATGAACGATTAATTATAGTACATTATATATGGGCTTTCAATGTGCGTGAAATCATCACCTTCATATACAAATTCTCCAGACATGGAAAGCATTGCAGCAAGGCAATAATGATCTAGAGATCAAAACACCACATAGTGATATATAAGGTCTTGACATAATCCACCACCACTGATAGGATGGACAAGCACTTCATTGAGCATAGAACATAATATTAGCACTGAAAGTGTACTCCAAGATGATACTTAACTTATGCGCACAAATGAAAAATGCAAATTACAAAAGTGTACGTGAATAATATACAATACCTCAATAGGTGTGGAGGCAAACACCATCTCGGACCATTCAAATGGATCACTAACACCCAAGGTCTCCAGTTTAGGCGCAGAGACCATGGTTATTTGTGAAGGTATATAACAACAATTAAGGAGCAACCTTTGAAGTGAAGGGGCGTCTTCGATGATGAGCTCCTGTCCTTCAAAATGAATTCCAATGCTTACAAGGTGAGATGACTTTATTTTGAGACAAGGGATATGGATTCATATTCCAAAAACAAGCACTAAACGCTGCAGTGCAGGGCAGCTAGAGTGGATGATGCTGTGAAGTGAGGCCACCGACAGATCAACCAACACAAGTGGAAGTTTTTTCAGCACTGGCAGTCGAAGCATTTGTACCAGATAGTCTGCTAGATGGCACCGGGTCAAGGTGATGGTGTGGAAAGAGGAGGAAAACAATGAGATGGGCATCGGTGGTGAGGGCACAGATGCAGCTCTTGGTGGAAACCTATCGCTGTAATGGTAGAACTCAAGCTGCTGGAGTTTATCGAATTGACGAGATGTCAGACAGGCGGCCACCGTGCAGGGTATGTCTAGCAGGTAGCATGCCGGGATGTAGATGCGTTGAACGGAGCCCCCGTGGGAGGAGATGATGGCTCCGGGGAGTTTAGAATCATCATCGACAAATAGCTGACGATAGTCGAGATTAAGAGGCGCGGTGTGCCACCAAGATGCGAGGACTTGTGTGCGGCAGCCATCCTTGGTGGGGAGAAGGGTGATGATCTCCCCAAGGATTCCGTCCAGGAGATCGCTGATGCGGTCCGCTGGAGATTCTACTGGTTCCTCAGGTCCAGGGGGCGCTTCTGGCCGCACAGCCGGGTCGAAGATCTACATCCGGCGGCGGCGCTAGTCGGAGTCTCATCTGTGTTCATACGAATCTAAAAGAAAAAAATGGCATAACATGTAGGACATTCGAAATCAATTCCCAAGATCAGGAAGAAAAAGGCACAAACATATATGCAGGTGACTAACCGGTTTTCCGTCAGAGTCGCAGTTGTTGCCGGAGTTGCTGTTGACCTTCGGCTCCAGCGGGGGGGGGGGGGGGGCACGACGGCGCCGACGAATTCAAGGTCGTGCTGCTGCCCGCGCGAGACCTCGTCGGAGGCGATGGAAACCTCTATGGCCAGCTTGACGCGTTGTGCGGGTGCTTCACCCCGGCGTCGCCACTCCCTCCGATGGTGCGCTTCGGCGGCATCGTCATACACTCCGGAGTCCAGACGTCGGTGACCACTGTGGACCGGGGGTGCGGCTACCTATTATGGCCGGCGGCTCGGGTGCACAATTAATACGGACCAGTGGGAGCGAGGCAGGCTGTGGTCAAAAGTTGTCTCGCCTCCCGGTGAGCCTGCGCGGCGGACGTCTGCCATTCCTACCATCATTTCACACCGCCACTCGCACGCCTCCCTGTCAATACACACACCTGCACGCACGCCTCTCGGTATGCCTGCACGGCGGACTGCTCGCATGCGTCCCGTCAACTCACGCCTGCTCGCACGACACACGGGGCGTGTGGCAGCACGTATATTTTTTGGTTTATTTTCTGCCGCTTTACTGCTTCACTAAACCGTTTGCGTTGAAGAGATGCACAAATCCTACGTTGAACATCTCGCACGCTTCCCAGTGAAAATCTGCGCACCGGACGAGTTTTGGATTTACTAGAATTTAAAAACAAGGCATCTAAATGTTTTGCCGGCAATCAACAGTGCCCTGGTGTTTGAAATTCATTCTCATTTCTTGCATGGGACCTAAGCATACACATAAGGACACAGATTTGATTTTTCAACCAATTTATAGTCACTGGAGCATGCGCATGTAGTTCAAATTTGAATTATGCACATAAATGCATTGAAAACTCAGTTAATGCATAAAAATGTCCAAACGAACCCCGAAAAATCACAAAAATTGACACAACACTCCTTATGTTCTATGTTGACACGTGAAAAAAACTTGAAAGCAATAAGAGGCAATGGATATCATTTCCTCCCCAAAGGTGGGACGTTCCCTACCGAAAGCCATCATGCTTGTTGTGAGAAGCTCCAGTTTGTGAGAAGCATATACCCAAACCTGCCCCAAATGGGACAAAATTTGTACCACGACATGTTGATGCCGCTCCATGATAGCATGCCAAGTTTCATGAATTTCAGACGAGTTTTGAATTTAATAGAATTTAAAAACCAGGCATCTCAATGTTTTGCCGGCAATCAACGGTGCCCTGGTGTTTGACATTCATTCCCATTTCTTGCATGGGACCTAAGCATGCACCCAAGGACAAAGATTTGATTTTTCAACCAATTTATATGCACTGGAGCATGTGCATGTGGTTCAAATTTGAATTATGTACATAAATGCATTGAAAATTCACTTAATGCATAAAAATGTCCAAACGAACCCTGAATAATTCCAATTCTTTTATGATCACTGCAGAGAAAAGGTCTAGCAATTCAAACACCGTCCATGGCCGCTGTGACCCCATTATGTAATTCAAATCAAGACGAAAAATCAAGTACATCCCACACAGTTTATTATAACCAACCGTGTGAGATGCAGCACAAAATATCTTCGGACCGTGTCTGATAAGGGACCGTGTCTGATGACACTTTGCGCGCCAGTTTTTTGTCTGAAGCGATTCCAAATTTTTGGTTTACGCGGAAATATCTACCTCCCCACCCCCTCCCCTTACCAAAGCCACATTTCCCCCCTTTCCGCCTTCCTTTCCAAGTTGAAACCTTCACTCCTTACTTCCACATCCCACATGCCCCGACCGCCGGCGCGAGCGCGACACCTTCCACCCAAATCACCGACCCCTCCACCAAATAAGCGCTGGCCTAAGCCATGGTGCACGCAGTATAGCCAGGACCTCAAGGAGCATTTGGCAGTGGAGAAGCAAATCGCGGCCGCACGCGCGGATGAGGTCGCGATGGCTGCCATTCGTGCCGACCACCAGATCTTGGAGGAGCACCTCGCCGTCGAGGCCACTGTTGACGCCTCGCGTGCCGACGCCATGATGCGGTTGGCTGCTTTAAACGACAGTTCATTGTGTTTTCTCGAGGCCATCGTCAGTGCCTTCGACGAAGACTATGAGGTGTTTTCTCAGCGTGCACGTGCTTACCTCATCTCGAGAGCCAGCAGGTTGGTGCCCGGAGCGGCTCGGGCAACTCACCACTACAACGAGGGCACCCACGATGTGGAGGCCTCGCCCTCTTCCATGTCCAAGGAACCAATCGTTATCGATATCTCCGACAATGAGGAGTAGCTTGTTTTATTAGCTCACTATAAGGACCCATGTTCAGTTTGCTAGCTACTGCCTTTCCTTAACAATTTCTAGTGAATTGTGCTATCTACTTTCACCATGCAATCTTCTGCTATAGTGTATATGTTCTATATGTCTTGCAATGTGGTGTTCAATTAACTGCTTGGTTCAATTCTACAAATGTGATGTTCAATTCTTCAGGGTGCAATATTTCCAGGTTGTTAAGCATGCTTGGTTTGGTTGACTATCTGATCTTCTATTAGGAGTATGTTATATTGTTCAATTGGTGTTTAGTTAACTGCTTGGTTCATTTGTTGTGGCTTGGTTCACTTGTTGTGGTGTTTAGTTAACTTCTTGGTTCAATTCTGCAATGCGATGTTCAATTGATGTGGCTGCATTCTCTTATTGTATACCATGTGAGGAATAAATCGAATTTGGCTGTACTAAATACATGAGAAACAAATACAATTGCTATATTTCCAAGTTGTTAAGCATGCTTGGTTTCGTTAACTGTCTGATCTTCTATTAGGAGTATGTTATATTGTGCAATGTGGTGCCCAGTTAACGTTTGGTTCATTTGTTGTGGTGTTTAGTTAACTGCTTGGTTCAATTCTCCAATGCAATGTTCAATTGTTGTGGCTGCATTCTGTTATTGTATACCATGTGAGGAATAAATCAAATTTGGCTGCACTTAATACATGAGAAACATATACAAGTGCTATATTTCCTAGTTCCTAATCATGCTTGGTTTGGATAAATGTGTTTTCCATGTGGCTTGAATTAATCTCATGAATATGCAATGTGCTTATTTATCATCAACATATTTTACTGATAGCATGCGAACCCTTACTTAAACTGATGACTAACTACCTTATATGTGTTGCAGGGAAACAATGGGAAGCACTGAGGTTTACAAGATGGTACTAACTATTATACCTTGCCTTTTTGTCTTCCTTTGCCCCATTTCCAATATAGAGAAGATATTTTTGCACATCCTTGTTTTCAGGCTTCACTGGTGATTACCTCTCAAACCATCTCTGTGGTCAGGAGGCAAGGAAAGTTTTCATACAACACCCACGGTTCAATATTGAAGTGTTCCTGAAGAGGTCCAAGGATAGACGGTCAATCATCCACAGGCACTGGCCTAAAGTTGCAAAGACCTTCAACATGAATGAAGGCTCAATATTCGCCTTCCACTTCATCAGTTTTCCAGATGAGATGCATCTCTCTATGTAACGTCTATGATGCTAATTTCAAAAGATTCTAGATGTTGCATGTGAAACTTGCTACTGGTGCAGTTGTGTAATGGGGTAGCTGAGTGCTGAAGCTATATCATGTTGTACTTCGATGTATTTCAATTGTGAAATCCTGCTTCCTTAATATTGAAATGGAATATATTATGTGCTTAATATGAATGTCAATTAGATTAGTAAATGGATTATTAATAATAGGCCAATTAGCCCGCTAATTGGCCAATTAGCTTGCTAATTGGGTTTTCCTATTGCAAACGGTTAAGGAGAAAACACCGTGGGCGATGACCTAAGGCAACGCACACAGTTTCTAGGAATAAAACCGTGTTGGATCAATGAACAATCACACACAACATTCTCTTCAAAACTGTTTGCGTTACGCCACCTTGCGCAACATTTTTTTGCCTGTATAATTGTATTTTTTTTAGCACCACTGTACGTATTTCTGTATTTGAGTGCTCGCCGGTCGCACACGACCTCATTTTGCCGGGCGTGTGTGCCAGGAGGGCATATCCCCAACGGTTTCTGGGTCGTGTGGGAAGGACTCCCTATCGCCCACACTCGCTTGGCGACGGTTCCAAATGCCGTCGTGGAAAGGGGTAAAAAACCATTTGTTTAGGACCGACGCGTACCAGTGCATGTCATTTACACGATCCCTTGGGAACAGGCAAGCTTTAAGGCCCGTGAGGAGGCGTCGATATTCATCGCCTTTATAAAGGGGTGCAGACCCGTCTTTCTCCCCCACGCCCACCTCTTCCTCAGCCTTTCCAACCCCAAGCTCCAGCGCCCAGGTCTCGACTTCTTTCATTGCTACCAAGCTTTCCAGTTATGTCTGGATCCAGCTCCCAAGGCAGGTGGACGACCTCCTCGGTCACCGAGGAAGATATCGTGAAACTCCGGAAGGCGAGGTACCTGACTGCGGAAATCCCCCACAGGCTCCCTGCCTGGGGGCAGGTTATCCCCACACCAAAATCTGGCGAAAGGGTTGTATTCATCTCTCACTTCCTTCGTGGGCTTCGGTTCGCTCTCTACCCCTTCGTTCGTGGCCTTATGTTCTATTATGGGCTAGATTTTCACGATCTAGCTCCGGACTCCTTTCTTCACATCTCGGCATTTATCGTTATGTGTGAGGCTTTTCTCTGCATCCCCCACACTTCGGCCTATGGCTCAAGACCTTTAGTGTGAAGACGAGGATATTCGATGGGGAGCAGGCGGAGTGCGGCGGTGCTATGGTAAACAAACTCACCAACACCATTTGGCCAAAAGGCACTTTCACGGAAACCTCCAACTTATGGCAGCGGAGTGGTTCTATATCACAGAACCCCGCGGTACCAAATGGGCAGCCACGTCTGTATCCCGATCTGGCCCTCCATTGCGGCTTGCATCATGGATTAATAAAGGGCTAGATTGGGGATCAACTGATGAAGTGCAGACGCTGCAAAGTCGTATCCAGAGCATCCTTGATAAGGACACCGGCCTCATTAACGTGATCCAGGTGATGCTAGTCCGCCGGATCCTCCCGTGCCAGCGACGGCCTCTCCGTATGTGGGAGTTCAATCCAGAAGGACCGCAGACCCTTCAGCAATTCTTCGGCACCATGCACAGAGGAATGTGGAAACTATTCTTCAAGACATGAAAGCAGTGGCCGGACACATCCGAAGACATCGGCCTCGACTGCAACCATCCGGATACCTCGGTAAGCACCCAACTTCTGAATGCAACTTGGTTGATTATCTCATAGCGATGTACTAAGGAACTATCCTCGACCAGGGCTGGATAAAGAAGGCAGAACGAATCAGGTGTTCGGCTCCACTCCCCGAAGACTGAGCTGATCCTGTGTTAATGAGGATGCTGGCCCCGGCGCCATACCAAATGCCAGCGAAGGAGGATAAGAAGAAGAAGAAGAGCAAAAGGGCTGAAGGTGGCCTCCACTCTAAAGGTGAACTGGACGCTGCGTCCGGGGAGACTGAAGCTCCCTCTTCTGAAGATGAAGACGAAGGGGGAGGAGAAGGTGATATTCCTTCTTCCCACGGGAAGAAAAGGACTGCCTCCGAAGACTTGGAGGTAGAGGCACCCAAGAGAGGGAAGATACCCCTGTCAGATGGTTCAGGTTCGGAGGCCGATGTTGACGCAGAGCTTCTCTCTAGGGACAAGCCCTTTGCCGAATCGTAAGTGAACAAGGATGATCTTAGGCATGTCCCGTTCTTTTCAGTTTACCAGGGTAACATTTGAACTATATGTTTGCAGTTCGACCCGCTATCTACCTCAACAGTCCTACTCATCGGGGGACTTGCCTTCGGAGATGATGGAAAGCGAGACGCCTCCACAAGCTCCCTCACACCTAAGGGCGGACGACTCCGAGGTGTCATCCCGGAGGATCTCTCCTGGCCATCCAGTGGCGCGGGGGACAATGAAGGCAGCGCTCGAAGGTAATACTTCGACTGTTAAGGGTTCCGGGGAAGCAGCCCCCACGGGGACCAACAATGAGGGCCCCGAACTATCCGGTTTACAGCCGAAGACGACTCTAGGGTCGAATAAGCGCACCCCTTTGAAGGGAGTCCGTACTCCCGCAGCAGCCTCCAGGAATCCGGAGGTGCCGGACACAATGATGGACATATTGGAAAGTGCGTCCATCTCAGAGGAACATCGTGCCTTAATGGGTACGGTAGTTGAGAGGATTCTGTCCACGAGAAGCGGATTGAATGACGCCTTTACGGGCCTGCTGAGAGGCTTCGAGGTATGCAATGTAATATCTTTAACCACTCTTTGCATGCAAGAATGTGCCTGTGTATAGATAGTAGCCCCTGAGACTCTGGTCGATTTCCATAGGTAGGCGATCAGAGGATCAAAAAGATATTCTCAGGAACTAACATAATTAACTTGAAAACAGGCTATTATGTCAATGGCGACTGCCCCAAGCGGTGGAAATTGCATATTTAAAGCAGAAACTTGAGTTAGCTGATGAGGACATTACTCTTATTAACAGGCGGCTCGACGAGGCACAAGGTATGTTTTTGGATAGCCCGCCTATGCATGTATAATATTATGAGCACGAAGCTGAAATTTATACGCTGTGACATGCATAATTGTAGACGGCGCTTCCACGGTTGAGATACTTCGGGCCGAGCTTGCCCGGGCCAAGGAGCAGGCCAGAGTAGGCGATGCGGCTGCCAAGAAGGCGGCTGCTGATTTAAAGGCCGAACAGGCCACTCGGCGCTAGTGCGAGGAGAGAATATCTACCATGGAGCGAGAGCTAAAGGCTGCCACTTGCAAATGCAAATCACTCGAGGAGGATAACAAAGCCAACGCAGCCGAACTCAACAAGGCCTTACAAGAGGCGAGAGAAGCACGGTCCGAGTCTAGAACGGCCCGGGAGGAGATCCGGCAAGCTGGGGAGATAGCGGCTGGTAAGCCCTTTCTTTTACACACTAAGTTCGGTGACCCGAAGTATGCTCTGCTTAATCAACTGTGGAGTTCTCCAAACACGTTCTTGGACCTGCCGAAGAGTGTCTCCGATGCAACGCAGTTCTTCCAGGCACAGGAAGGTCGTGCTGCGGAGAAGCTTTTCTGGTCACAATTCAACGTGCCACGGCGTCCGGCATTGCTGAACAAACAGATGGCCTAGTGGGCCGAGCTCCACAAGATGTCCGGAGCTGCCATGAAGGACGTCGTGGCCCGGCTATGGCAGGCCGAACCCATTCCGAACAGCTATTTTGGTTTGGTGCAGCGGCTTGTCGATGCAGTGCCGCGTATCGACGCTGTCAAGCGGTCGGTGTGCATAGAAGGTGCCCGGATGGCCTTCGCCCACGTGAAGATGTAGGTGTCAAAAAAAGATGTACTGGGCAAAGATGAAGGCCACTGATGTTGCGGCTAAGAGCCCGCCCGGAGGCAAGGACCATTGCACGCCGAAGAATTATTTGGAGGACATCCTAGAGGGCGCCCGTTTGATAGAGGGTCAATGCTCGAAGGACATTATGTTCGAATAAATGTACCGAAATTGTGAGAACAATATTATGATACATTAAGGTTGTGTTATATTTATGCCTGTTGTCTGAAAGTTATTTCCTCCTGTGCGGCCGTTTTTATAATCTGAAAGTTTGCCAGTCGTCGGCTTCAGCCCCCTCGCATATAATACGGGGGTGTTCGGAATAGCACCTGATCACACTTGACCCAACGTCTTGGTCCGTAAAGGAGGTGTCAATGCGGCGAACTAGGCAATCGGACTATAGGGCTTTAAAACTTTCACTTAGCCATAGGAGTTTGATGGTGGGACGACGATGTAGCCCCTGGTATGTACGCGGTTATCCGAATACGGTTGCGTTACATAAGTGACCGGAAAACGGTCCTTCGTGTTATACGGAGGAAATCGCAAAAGATTCTAATAAGTCACCGAGTGATTGACCAGCTCTCGCCGCATCATGACAGTCAGTTTTCG
Source organism: Triticum aestivum (assembly GCF_018294505.1). NCBI lineage: Eukaryota > Viridiplantae > Streptophyta > Magnoliopsida > Poales > Poaceae > Triticum > Triticum aestivum. The sequence goes on along the minus strand of NC_057805.1, from coordinate 351,317,400 downwards.
GCTTTCTATACTTAGGTGTTTAACCAGGTGAACCGGAAACACAATCGCAGTAGTTCTCCCTTTACTACCCTAGCCGATAAGACGGAACGTAAGGTAGTAAGCACAGGAGCCGGGCAACCCAACTTTTGACCAAAGACATGATTCGGAGCTGGTGCATATAATGCCAAACTCGTGACGCCGAAGTATGATATAGAGCTGTTCGGACTTTTCGACAACCAATGTGTTGCCGTATCGAGCCCCTGGCAATTTTGTGCTGAGGTGTGTGCGTGAGACACCCGAAGAAGCAAAATATAGTTCTATGGGGAAAATAAAGTACTGAAGATGGATTATGTTCACTAGAATCTGATTGATACGTCGAACGCAAACTTACAGACTATAACACCGCTACCCAGACCATTTTACATGCCAGGGGTCGAAGGCTGAGGAAAAAAGGCTATATACAGGTTTTAAATAGAGTGTTTGGTCTACAAAAAATCTTTTGGACCTCCTGTCACACGTCTGCGCTGCCTTTACCTCAGCGAAAAGGATTCTTTAGAAGTAGGAATCTTTGGTTATTTGGACGAAACCGAGCTCCAAAAGAGTCCTTGTAGGTCCGTAGGATGAACAGGTTTTGGAATCACCTGTGGCAAAAGATAAGGAATAGTTAGAAAAAAGAGAAGAGGGCTGTAAGAGGGCGAACCGTATTGTAGGCCTGTCCGTATTGTGCCTCCCCGCCGATGACCAGGTATTTTAAGTGCATAATTATGCATGCGTGATACGAACTTCGCGGGTAGGTGTGGCGAACGACGGAGGCGGAACTGCTAGTCTAGCTCTAAGATTGACCGGTCCTGCGTAATAGAGGCCGGCAGCTTAATGGCCGATGGGATATGCGGCTTGATGGGGCCGCCTTGTATCTCGACTGCAATGGCCGCGGTATGCTCCTCGGTACGGAGGGAGCGTTCCGTGTTTCCGTTGATCGTGATGACGCCGCGTGGACCGGGCATCTTAAGCTTTAGATAGGCGTAGTGTGGGACCGCATTGAAATGAGCAAAAGCGGTCCGTCCAAGCAGTGCATGGTAGCCACTGCGGAACGGGACAATATTGAAGATCAAGTCTTCCCTTCGAAAGTTGTCTGGCGAACCGAAGACGACTTCCAATGTGATAGAGCCCGTGCAGTGAGCGTCGACGTCGGGTATTACTCCCTTGAAGGTAGTTGTGGTGGGCTCAATCCTTGAGGGATCAATGCCCATCTTGCTGATAGTGTCTTGGTAGAGTAAATTAAGATCACTTCCACCGTCCATAAGGACTCGCATGAGATGGAATCCATTGATAATTGGGTCGAGGACCAGAGCTGCCGAACCTCCGTAACTGATGCTGGTTGGGTGGTCCTTGCGATCAAAAGTGATTGAGCAGGCCGCCCATGGGTTAAATTTTGGGGTGACCGGCTTTATAGCGTAGACGTCTCGTAGTGCGCGTCTGTGCTCCCTTGTGGGGATATGCGTCACATATATCATGTTTACTATTTTTACTTCAGGGGGAAATTGCTTCTGTCCCCCCGTGTTCGGCTGGCGATTCTCTTCGTCTTCGCTGTCACTGGGCGGCCCCTTCCCTTTATGTTCGGCATTGACCTTGCCGGCTTGTTTGAAAACCCAACAATTTCTATTGGTATGGTTGGCGGGTTTGTCAGGGTTGCCATGAATCTGATAGGGCCGATCCAGTATCTTGTCTAAACTGGATGGACCATCTCTGTTTGCCTGGAGTGGCTTCTTCCGTTGACCGGATTTGGGGCCGCAGAATCCGGCATTGACCGCCGTCTCTTGGGTTCCTGCATTATTGTTTCGATGCTTGTTTTTATTGCGTCGTGGCTTGCCATTGCCGTCCCTGGTTTTGGAGGTGCCAGGATCGCTGGTGCTATTGCTTCTGCGAGCAAGCCAGCTATCTCCTCCCGCACAGAAGCGGGTCATCAGTGCAGTAAGAGCTGCCATGCACTTAGGTTTTTCTTGGCCGAGGTGACGGGCAAGCCACTCATCTCAGACGCTATGTTTAAATGCCTCGAGGGCTTCGGTGTCCAGACAGTCGACAATTTGGTTCTTTTTAATTAGGAACCTGGTCCAAAGTTTCCTGGCCGACTCTCCGGGCTGCTGGATGATGTGACTTAGGTCATCGGCATCCGGATGCCGGACATATGTACGTTGGAAGTTGTCGCGGAAGGCGTCTTCCAAGTCTTACCAGTTGCCAATGGAGTTCTCTGGGAGGCTGTTTAGCCAGTGCCGGGTTGGTCCACTACAAAAAAAGACACATCCGTGATATTTTGGGCCGAACGAAAAAAAATTCTGTCATACTTATGACACTTCTATGATGATAACTGTGACAAAACCCGGTATCATCATAGATGTGGTGGGGTCCTACTTCTATGACAAAAAATCATGGCAGAAAATGGGCTTTTCGTCCTGGGCGGGCCGGAGACGCAGCTGCATGACATTCTTTGGGCCGTCCATGACGGAAAAAACCATGGTAGAAGCAAGGGCGATGAAAATATCGGGGAGTTCCCGGTTATGGTGGGTGGTCGGGGGCCGAGCGATGTGTGTTTCTCTCATACGTACGCGTGTGTGTGTGAGGCGTTGGGCTTTAACTGAACCCGAGCGAGGCGTTGGGCACTAACTGAACCCGAGCGATTGCACTCCAGGCTACGCGTTACTCAACCCGAGTGATCGATCGATCCCTTGCTGTTAACTGAACCCGAGTGATTCCTTCGCTACTACTGCTAACTAAAGCCAACCGATGCTGCCTCTGGATGAATAATGAGCGTTGTTGGGAGGATTGGATGAACAGTTCCCGGTGGGGGTTGGATGAACATGAACCCGTGGTAGTAGAGGCCGTTGCCGCTGGATGAGTAGTACCCCGATCGATCGAGCCGGTGGATGAAAGGACCCCGTGGAGGGCTGGATGAACAGGACCCCGTGGAGGGCTGGTTGAACAGTAGCCGGTGGAGGGCTGGTTGAACAGTAGCCGGTGGAGGGCTGGATGAACAGTAGCCCGTGGAGGGGTGGTTGAACAGGACCCCCGTGGAGAGGGCTGGTTGAACAGTAGCCGGTGGAGGAGCGCGCGGTGGAGGCTGGATGAACAGGAGCCCGTGGATGAACAGTCGCATGTGGAGGCTGGAGGAGGTCGATGGTGGATGAACAGTAGCCCGTGGAGGCTGGAGGAGGTCGACGGTGGAGATGAACAGTATCCCGTGGCGTCCCGTTTTGCGGTATGCCACACCCCTCCCGATGAACAGGACCCCCGTTTCGACCGTAGCGCTCCAACACAAGTCTGTTTCCTCTGTTTTGCGGTATGCCACACCCCTCCCGATCAACAGGACCCCGTTTTGACTGTAGGAGGTCCGTTTGCTTTTTTTGCGGTGCGCCAGACCCCTCCCGATGAACAGGACCCGTTTCCACCATGGCTGGTCGAACAAAAGGCCGTTTCCTCTGTTCTGTGGTACGCCAGGCCTCGTTGCCATCGGCTGTTTCGTCCAAGCCGGTTGGCTCCCGATGAACACGACAACGCATTCCGTTCCGACCCAGCCGGTTGGCTCCCCATGAACACGACGACGACACTTTCGGAGTAATGGGCCACGGGTAGCCTAACCCGAGTCCCTGAACCTTTCAAGACATCAGGGCCGGTTGCGCCCCTCAGAACCTCAAGAAGAAGTGCCGCCTTCTGATGGCCGGCTGGCCCAAGCGGTCTGCTGCCAGAAGGCGGCTAAGCTCCAGAAGGCGGCGCCAAGACAGGGCCGACTCCTCGTAGGCGGCCTCTAGAGAGGCCGGCTTCTAGCGGGCGGCCCACAGCGCCCTTAGAGTCTGCGCCCCCATTAAGAAGACAAGACAGGGTGAGGCTACAGTATAGCCCATCACCCCCGTATCCAGGGCCGGGTTTGGCCACAGTGCACCGTACGGGCGGAGATCTCTGCCCGGCGCGGCACTGTGGCCACTCCACCCCTGACGTCACTGCTGACAGGCGGAGCCCTGTTCCGACGATGGCCTGTCGGTACGGCCTGCAGACGGCGGGCCCTACCAGGCAGCGAGAGCCCGGAAGATGGCAGAAGCCTGAGCAGTTGGACCTGAGGGAGGCCGGCTTCTAGCAGGCGGCCCGTTCCTCCCTCATGGGCCATGCGCCGTTAACCAGATAAGACACGGTGTGGCTACAGTGATCTCCCGCTAGGCGGCGGGACTGTAGCCACGCTCCCCTGACCAAGCCTGCGTCATTAGCATTACGGCTACAGTAATCAGCAGCCGGCAAGACCCGCGAGCGGCGGGAGCGGCCTGTCGGCTCCGTACCAGACCAGCCGGCGGGGCCCACCAGGAGGCGGGCTCGAGCAGCCGGCGGAGAAGCCGGTGACCAGAGGCACTGACAGCCGGGTCCTACACCCGGCCAGATTACCATTGTACCCCTGGGGGGGTAGGCTTATATAAACCCCCCAGGGCACCCATGCAAAGGGTTCCCAACCTGTTAGAACTAGACTCATACCTAGAGGAAGGAGAGAGCGTGCCTGCCTTCTTCTACCTCTAGCATACAGCTCGAGGAGCACCATTGTACTCACTAGTGGCTTAGTGATCATGCGGAGACCCCGCAGAACAGGACTAGGGGTGTTATCTCCTAGGAGAGCCCCGAACCTGGGTAAAGTACGCCGGCGTTCGTGTCTACGCCTCCTCCCGCTTCCAGGCACCAGCGACGTTCTACTCGCTCCCACCATGATAAGCCATCCATTGGCATATGTCGCACCCAACCCCCGACATTTGGCGCCCACCGTGGGGCGAGGTGCACCGTCTCCCGGAGACCTGTTCTGGACGGGAACCTTGTTCCTTCCTTGAGAGCGCAGCCATCCCGGCACACCAGACGGCGTCTGCGCCGACGCGCTGCACGGCGCGGAGGTCGCCTGCGCGGCGAGCTGCCTCGCCGATCTTGTTGGCGAGATTCGCCTCTCCGACGATCCCGCGGGTGATGCAGGCACTGATGGCCCCAAGAGCCGCCTCGTGAGCCTCCTCGATCAGCTCCACGTCGCCATCGAGCCTGCTGCAGACTTGGAGTCGGTTGGCTCCACCGACCCGATGCTTGTCGACTCCGACACGGCGTCGCTTGACGTGTTCCCCACCAACGTGGTGGTCTACGACGTGCCGCTTCCTCGCGCGGACAGCGGCGGCAGCACCGTCACGGAGGTGCTCGTCGTCAGCCACGGCGAGCACTCTGGCAGAGGTGGCCAGGATCCGTTGCAAGCGGCGATGCAAGACCTGATTGTGCCCATCCCGGAAGACGCTGACGCTGAGACACTGGAGGCACGCCGTGTCCAGCTCGTCAAAAGCGCCAACCGGCTAGCCAGCATGAGACGCCTTTCCGATGCCTCCTAGAGGGCCTAGTGAAGGAAATATGCCCTAGAGGCGATAATAAAGTTATTATTTATTTCCTTATATCATGATAAATGTTTATTATTCATGCTAGAACTGTATCAACCGGAAACTTGATACATGTGTGAATACATAGACAAACAGAATTCACTAGTATGCCTCTACTTGACTAGATCGTTTATCAAAGATGGTTATGTTTCCTAGCCATAGACATGAGTTGTCATTTGATTAACGTGATCACCTCATTAGTAGAATGACGTGATTGACTTGACCCATTCCGTTAGCTTAGCACTCGATCGTTTAGTATGTTGCTATTGCTTTCTTCATGACTTATACATGTTACTATGACTATGAGATTATGCAACTCCCGTTTACCGGAGGAACACTTTGTGTGCTACCAAACGTCACAACGTAACTGGGTGATTATAAAGGTGCTCTACAGGTGTCTCCAAAGGTACTTGTTGGGTTGGCGTATTTCGAGATTAGGATTTGTCACTCCGATTGTCGGAGAGGTATCTCTGGGCCCACTCGGTAATGCACATCACTATAAGCCTTGCAAGCATTGTAACTAATGAGTTAGTTGCGGGTTTATGTATTACAGAACGAGTAAAGAGACTTGCCGGTAACAAGATTGAACTAGGTATTGAGATACCGACGATCGAATCTCGGGCAAGTAACATACCAATGACAAAGGGAAGAACGTATGTTGTTATGCGGTTTGACCGATAAAGATCTTCGTAGAATATGTGGGAGCCAATATGAGCATCCAGGTTCCGCTATTGGTTATTGACCGGAGAAGTGTCTCGGTCATGTCTACATAGTTCTCGAACCCGTAGGGTCCGCACACTTAACGTTACGATTCCAGTTATATTATGAGTTTATATGTTTTGATGTACCGAAGGAGTTCGGAGTCCCGGATGAGATCAGGGACTTGACGAGGAGTCACGAAATGGTCGAGACGTAAAGATCGATATGTTGGAAGACTATATTCGGACATCGGAAAGGTTCTGAGTGATTCGGGTATTTTTCGGAGTACCGGAGAGTTACGGGAATCCGTATTGGGCCTTAATGGGCCATACGGGAAAGGAGAGAAAGGCCCCAAAGGGTGGCCGGACCCCTCCCCATGGACTAGTCCGAATTGGACTAGGGAGGGGGGCGCCCCCTTCCTTCTTTCTCCTTCTCCCTTCCCTTTTCCTACTCCAACAAGGAAAGGAGGAGTCCTACTCCTAGTGGGAGTAGGACTCCCCCCTTGGCGCGCCCTCCTCCTTGGCCGGCGGCCTCCCCCTTGCTCCTTTATATACGGGGGCAGGGGGGCACCCCATAGACACACAATTGATCATTGATCTCTTAGTCGTGTGCGGTGCCCCCCTCCACCATATTACACCTCGATAATATCCTAGCGGTGCTTAGGCGAAGCCCTGCGTCGGTAGAACATCATCATCGTCACCACGCCGTCGTGCTGACGAAACTCTCCCTCAACACTCGGCTGGATCGGAGTTCGAGGGACGTCATCGAGCTGAACGTGTGCTGAACTCGGAGGTGCCGTGCGTTCGGTACTTGATCGGTCGGATCGTGAAGACGTACGACTACATCAACCGCGTTGTGTTAACGCTTCCGCTTTCGGTCTACGAGGGTACGTGGACAACACTCTCCCCTCTCATTGCTATGCATCACCATGATCTTGCGTGTTCGTAGGAATTTTTTTGAAATTACTACGTTCCCCAACAGTGGCATCCGAGCCTGGTTTTATGCGTTGATGTTATGCACGAGTAGAACACAAGTGAGTTGTGGGCGATATAAGTCATACTGCTTACCAGCATGTCATACTTTGGTTCGGCGGTATTGTGAGATGAAGCGGCCCGGACCGACATTACGCATACGCTTACGCGAGACTGGTTTCACCGTTGCAAGCACTCATTACTTAAAGGTGACTGGCGGGTGTCTGTCTCTCTCACTTTAGTTGAACTGAGTGTGGCTACGCCCAGTCCTTGCGAAGGTTAAAACAGTACCAACTTGACAAACTATCGTTGTGGTTTTGATGCGTAGGTAAGAACGGTTCTTGCTAAGCCCGTAGCAGCCACGTAAAACTTGCAACAACAAAGTAGAAGACGTCTAACTTGTTTTTGCAGGGCATGTTGTGATGTGATATGGTCAAGACATGATGCTATATTTTATTGTATGAGATGATCATGTTTTGTAACCGAGTTATCGGCAACTGGCAGGAGCCATATGGTTGTCGCTTTATTGTATGCAATGCAATCGCCATGTAATTGTTTTACTTTATCACTAAGCGGTAGCGATAGTCGTAAAAGCAATAAGTTGGCGAGACGACAACGATACTACGATGGAGATCAAGGTGTCGCGCCGGTGACGATGGTGATCATGACGGTGCTTCGGAGATGGAGATCACAAGCACAAGATGATGATGGCCATATCATATCACTTATATTGATTGCATGTGATGTTAATCTTTTATGCATCTTATCTTGCTTTGATTGACGGTAGCATTATAAGATGATCTCTCACTAAAATTTCATGATAAAAGTGTTCTCCCTGAGTATGCACCGTTGCGAAAGTTCTTCGTGCTGAGACACCACGTGATGATCGGGTGTGATAGGCTCTACGTTCAAATACAACGGGTGCAAAACAGTTGCACACGCGGAATACTCAGGTTAAACTTGACGAGCCTAGCATATACAGATATGGCCTCGGAACACAGAGACCGAAAGGTCGAGCGTGAATCATATAGTAGATATGATCAACATAGTGATGTTCACCGTTGAAACTACTCCATCTCATGTGATGATCGGACATGGTTTAGTTGATATGGATCACGTGATCACTTAGAGGATTAGAGGGATGTCTATCTAAGTGGGAGTTCTTAAGTAATATGATTAATTGAACTTAAATTTATCATGAACTTAGTCCTGATAGTATTTTTGCAAATTATGTTGTAGATCAATAGCTCGCGTTGTTGCTTCCCTGTGTTTATTTTTGATATGTTCCTAGAGAAAAATTATGTTGAAAGATGTTAGTAGCAAAGATGCGGATTGGATCCGTGATCTGAGGATTATCCTCATTGCTGCATAGAAGAATTATGACCTTGATGCACCGCTAGGTGACAGACCTATTGTAGGAGCAGATGCAGACGTTATGAACGTTTGGCTAGCTCAATATGATGACTACTTGATAGTTTAGTGCACCATTCTTAACGGCTTAGAATCGGGACTTCAAAGACGTTTTGAACGTCATGGACCATATGAGATGTTCCAGGAGTTGAAGTTAATATTTCAAGCAAATACCCGAGTTGAGAGATATGAAGTCTCCAACAAGTTCTATAGCTAAAAGATGGAGGAGAATAGCTCAAGCAGTGAGCATGTGCTCAGATTGTCTGGGTACTACAATCGCTTGAATCAAGTGGGAGTTAATCTTCCAGATAAAATAGTGATTGACAGAATTCTCTAGTCACCATCACCAAGTTAGTAGAACTTCGTGATGAACTATAGTATGCAAGGGATGATGAAAGTAATTCCCGAGCTCTTCACGATGCTAAAATCGGCGAAGGTAGAAATCAAGAAAAACATCAAGTGTTGATGGTTGACGAGACCACTAGTTTCAAGAAAAGGGCAAAGGGAAGAAGGGGAACTTCAAGAAGAACGGCAAGCAAGTTGCTGCTCAAGTGAAGAAGCCTAAGTCAGGTCCTAAGCCTGAGACTAAGTGCTTCTACTGCAAAGGGACTGGTCACTGGAAGCGGAACTACCCCAAGTATTTGGTGGATAAGAAGGATGGCAAAGTGAACAAAGGTATATTGGATATACATGTTATTGATGTGTTCTTTACTAGTGTTTATAGCAACCCCTCGGCATTTGATACTGGTTCAGTTGCTAAGAGTAGTAAATCGAAACGGGAGTTGCAGAATAAACAGAGACTAGTAAAAGGCGATGTGTGTTGGAAGTAGTTCCAAGATTGATATGATCATCATCGCACACTCCCTATACTTTCAGAATTAGTGTTGAACCTAAATAAGTGTTATTTGGTGTTTCCGTTGAGCATGAATATGATTTGATCATGTTTATTGCAATACGGTTATTCATTTAAGTTAGAGAATAATTGTTGTTCTGTTTACATGAATAAAATCTTATATAGTTACACACCCAATGAAAATGTTTCGTTGGATCTCGATCGTAGTGATACACATATTCATAATATTGAAGCCAAAAGATGTAAAGTTAATAATGATAGCGCAACTTATTTGTGGCACTGCCGTTTAGGTCATATTGGTGTAAAGCGCATGAAGAAAACTCCATGCTGATGGGCTTTTGGAATCACTTGATGCTTGCGAACCATGCCTTATGGGCAAGATGACTAAGACTCCGTTCTCCGGAACAATGGAGCGAGCAACTGACTTATTGGAAATAATACATACTGATGTATGCGATCCGATGAGTGTTGAGGCTCGCGGCGGGTATCGTTATTTTCTGACCTTCACAGATGATTTGAGCAGATATGGGTATATCTACTTGATGAAACATAAGTCTAAAACATTTGAAAAGTTCAAAGAATTTCAGAGTGAAGTGGAAAATCATCGTGACAAGAAAATAAAGTTTCTACGATCTGATCGCGGAGACAAATATTTGAGTTACGAGTTTGGTCTTCAATTAAAACAATGTGGAATAGTTTCACAAATTCGTGCCACCTGGAACACCACAGCATAATGGTGTGTCTGAACGTCATAACCATACTTTATTGGATATAGTGCAATCTATGATGTCTCTTACCGATTTACCACTATCGTTCTGCGGTTATGCATTAGAGACAACTGCATTCACATTAAATAGGGCACCATCTAAATCCGTTGAGACGACGCCTGACGAACTGTGGTTTGGCAAGAAACCAAAGTTGTCGTTTCTTAAAGTTTGGGGTTGCGATGCTTATGTGAAAAAGTTTCATCTTGATAAGCTCAAACCCAAATCGGAGAAATGTGTCTTCATAGGATACCCAAAGGAGACAGTTGGGTACACCTTCTATCACAGATCCGAAGGCAAGACATTCGTTGCTAAGTATGGATCCTTTCTAGAGAAGGAGTTTCTCTCGAAAGAAGTGAGTGGGAGGAAAGTAGAACTTGATGAGGTAATTGTACCTACTCCCTTATTGGAAAGTAGTTCATCGCAGAAACCAGTTTATGTGACGCCTATACCAATTAGTGAGGAAGTTAATGATGATGATCATGGAACTTCAGATCAAGTTATTACTGAACCTCGTAGGTCAACCAGAGTAAGATCTGCACCAGAGTGGTACGATAATCCTGTTCTGGAGGTTATGTTACTAGACCATGACGAACCTACGAACTATGAAGAAGCGATGGTGAGCCCAGATTCTACAAAATGGCCTGAGGCCATAAAATCTGAGATGAGATCCATGTATCAGAACAAAGTATGGACTTTGATTGACTTGCCCAATGATCGGCGAGCCATTGAGATTAAATGGATCTTCAAGAGGAAGACGGACGCTGATAGTAGTGTTACTATCTACAAAGCTAGAATTGTCGCAAAAGGTTTTCGACAAGTTTAAGGTGTTGACTATGATGAGAGTTTCTCACTCGTATCTATTCTTAAGTCTGTCTGAATCATGTTAGCAATTGCCGCATTTTATGAAATCTGGCAAATGGATAAACAAAATTGCATTCCTTAATGGATATATTAAAGAAGAGTTGTATATGATGCAACCAGAAGGTTTTGTCAATCCTAAAGGTGCTAACAAAATATGCAAGCTCCAGCGATCCATCTATGGACTGGTGGAAGCATCTCGGAGTTGGAATATACGCTTTGATAGGTTGATCAAAGGATATAGTTTTATACAGACTTGCGGTGAAGCCTGTATTTACAAGAAAGTGAGCGGGAGCACTACAGCATTTCTGATAAGTATATGTGAATAACATATTGTTGATCGGAAATAATGTAGAATTATTCTGCAAAGCATAAAGGAGTGTTTGAAAGGAGTTTTTTCAAAGAAAGACCTCGGTGAAGCTGCTTACATATTGAGCATCAAGATCTATAGAGATAGATCAAGACGCTTGATAAGTTTTTTCAATGAGTACATACCTTAATAAGATTTTGAAGTGGTTCAAAATGGAACAGTCAAAGAAAGAGTTTCTTGCCTGTGTTACAAGGTGTGAAATTGAGTAAGACTCAAAGCCTGACCACGGCAGAAGATAGAAAGAGAATGAAAGTCATTCCCTATGCCTTGGCCATAGGTTCTATAAAGTATGCCATGCTGTGTACCAGATCTATTGTATGCCCTACACTGATTTTGGCAAGGGAGTACAATAGTGATCTAGGAGTAGATCACTGGACAGCGGTCAAAATTATCCTTAGTGGAATAAGGATATGTTTCTCGATTATGGAAGTGACAAAAGGTTCGTCGTAAAGGGTTACGTCGATGCAAGTTTTGACACTAATCTAGATGACTCTAAGTCTCGGTCTAGATACATATTGAAAGTGGGAGCAATTAACTAGAGTAGCTCCATGCAGAGCATTGTAGACACAGAAATTTGCAAAATACTTACGGATCTGAATGTGACAGACCCGTTGACTAATATGATGAGTTTATATGTTTTGATGTACCGAAGGAGTTCGGAGTCCCGGATGAGATCAGGGACTTGACGAGGAGTCTCGAAATGGTCGAGACGTAAAGATCGATATATTGGACGACTATATTCGGACATCGGAAAGGTTCCGAGTGATTCGGGTATTTTTGGAGTACCGGAGAGTTACGGGATTCGTATTGGGCCTTAATGGGCCATACGGGAAAGGAGAGAAAGGCCCCAAAGGGTGGCCGCACCCCTCCCCATGGACTAGTCCGAATTGGACTAGGGAGGGGGGCGCCCCCTTCCTTCTTTCTCCTTCTCCCTTCCCTTTTCCTACTCCAACAAGGAAAGGAGGAGTCCTATTCCCGGTGGGAGTAGGACTCCCCCCTTGGCGCGCCCTCCTCCTTGGCCGGCGGCCTCCCCCTTGCTCCTTTATATATGGGGGCAGGGGGGCACCCCATAGACACACAGTTGATCATTGATCTCTTAGCCGTGTGCAGTGCCCCCCTCCACCATATTACACCTCGATAATATCGTAGCGGTGCTTAGGCGAAGCCCTGCGTCGGTAGAACATCGTCATCGTCACCACGCCGTCGTGCTGACGAAACTCTTCCTCAACACTCGGCTGGATCGGAGTTCGAGGGACGTCATCGAACTGAACGTGTGCTGAACTCGGAGGTGCCGTGCGTTCGGTACTTGATCGGTCGGATCGTGAAGACGTACGACTACATCAACCGCGTTGTGTTAACGCTTCCGCTTTCGGTCTACGAGGGTACGTGGACAACACTCTCCCCTCTCGTTGCTATGCATCACCATGATCTTGCGTGTTCGTAGGAATTTTTTTGAAATTACTACGTTCCCCAACACCTAGATGCATTGGCCTGGTCCGGCTGCGTGGCGCGACCATCGCTAGCATGTTCGGGACGGATCGTCCCGTCTTCGCCACACCTGTAGAGAAAATACGAGTTGCCCAGGCGGCAGTAGACGAGCTAGACAAGCTCGAGGGCCGTCGCCACATGACGGAGCACGTCCAGCAGCTCCTCGACGCGGCTACAGAGCAGCAAGAGGCCGGGTGCCGCACTGAAGCGCCCAACCGGCGAAACGACGACCCGCCTCCTCGCCGAGACCAAGGCGCGACATCTCGGACGCCGACTGGTGGCGTCCGCGATAGAAGAGACAAGGAGCCGGCTGCCAGCCGCAGCCGGACTCGCATCACCATCGAGCGTGACCAAGACGGCCGCCCAAGAGCAGTGCAGCGACGAGACGACAGTCCGCCTCCCCCTCCCCGCAGGGAGAGGTGCATTTCCTCGCCGCCTGTTGACCACCCGACACTCGGCGACCGCCTTAGCCGTCGAGAAGGAGTCGGAGAGAACGACGCCCGCCACCGGATCGACCGCCTCAACCGATCCCTGGCGCTAGAAGAAGAAGACGAGCTGGGTCCGCCTTGTTTTGGCCCGCGCATCCGAGATGAGCCCTTCCCCAAAGGGTTCACGCTCCCGAGAGATACGCCCAAGCACACCAGCTCCCTGAAGCCAGAAGACTGGCTGGTTGACTACTCCACAACCGTCAGCATCGCGAACGGCAACAAGCGCGTTGCCGTGAAGTACGTCCAGCTCATGCTCCAGGGCACAGCCCGGACATGTGCCCTGGAGCATCAACAGTTGGGTTGATTTCACCGAAGCCTTCGTCCGCAACTTCACCAGCACATACAAGCGGCCGCCCAAGCCTCGCCAGCTCTCCTTGTGCATCCAAGGCCCCAACGAGTCGACTCGCGACTACCTCACGCGCTGCGCCGAGCTGCGCAACTCCTGTGAGGGCGTACACGATGTGCAGGCCATCGAGTACTTTACTGCCGGGTGCCGAGAGGGCACCCTCCTCAAGCACAAGCTTCTCTGCGATGAGCCGACGACCCTCGACGAACTGCTGATCATAGCAGACAAGTACGCCACGGCCGACTCCTCCATCAAGGCGGAGATCCAAGTCGATGCATCCGGTAAAGTGGCACTACAAGCTCCGTGGACCCCGGCTAGCGATACCAGTCGGCGCCAGCAGCCGAACGACAACAAGCGCAAGGCCACGCAACCGGCTTCCACAAGCCAGTAGGTGGCGACAGTCGAAGACCAACAGCCAGAAGGGCAGCCTCAACCCAAGCGCCAGAAGGGCGGCGAGCCCAACTGGTTACCTGCCTTCTCATACGAGCAGACTCTCGATGCACCCTGCAAGTTCCACAGCGGCGCGAAGCCGTCCAACCACACCACTCGGAAATGCCACTGGCTCACCAGGATCGCCAAGGGTGACGGACTCCTGCCTCCTCCGCCTGCGGGCCCGCCGCCGCCTCCTCCCCAGCAGCCGGCGGCTCGGCCTGTCGGCGCAATACAAGATGAATACCCAGAAGAGCGTGGAGCCTATGTCGTGTTCACCAGCGTCGCCGACGACAAGCACAGTAGACGGCAGCGACAGCAAGAATTAAATGCAGTCGCATCAGAGACACCCGAGTTCATGCATTGGTCTGAGAAGCCTATATCAGTTGGAGCAGAGCTGACCACCCAGAGGTGATGCCTTCTCCCGGTTCTTAGGTGCCACCTTCGCAATAGAGAGGCGGGCTGCTTGTTTCTCCCGAGTCCTGATAGATGGCGGCAGCAGCATCAACATCTTGTACAAAGTACTATGGAGAAGTTGGGAATCAAGCAGAGACAGCTTCAACCCAGTCGGACTGTATTCCATGGCATAGTTCCTGGCCTTTCCTGCTCACCAATCGGCAAGACCCAGATAGATGTCCTCTTCGGAGACAAAAATCACTTTCGCCGAGAGCCGGTATGGTTTGAGGTGGTGGACCTTGAGAGCCCCTATCATGCGCTACTTGGCCGGCCTGCTCTGGCCAAGTTCATGGCGGTCCCCCACTATGCTTACCTCAAGATGAAGATGCCGAGCTCCAAGGGGATACTGACCATAGCAGGGGACTACAAGAAGTCCTCCGCGTGTGCTGCAGACAGCAGCCGGCTAGCCGAGTCCCTCATGATCGCGACTGAGAAGCAGCTCCTTGACCGGGTTGTGGCGATGGCAGATAAGCAGCCGGAAATGTCACCCAACCCTAAGGAGTCAGAAGTTGAGGGCTCGTTCAAGCCGGCCAAAGAAACAAAGAGGATACCCTTGGACCCGGAGCACCCGGAGAGGCACGCTGCCATAGGTGCAAACCTTGACAGCAAATAGGAAAGTGAGCTCGTTGACTTCCTCCGTGAGAATAGGGACATCTTTGCATGGTCTCCCAAAGACATGCCGGGTGTTCCGACGGATTTCGCCGAGCCCAAGCTACATGTCCGACCTGGTGCCAAGCCAGTCAGGCAGCCCTTGCGCCGCCTGTCAGAAGAGAAGAGAAGAGTTGTTGGAGAAGAGATAGCCCGGCTTCTAGCAGCCGACTTTATCATGGAAGTGTTCTTTCCAGAATGGTTAGCTAACCCAGTCCTTGTACCGAAGAAGAATAAGCAGTGGCGCATGTGTATCGATTATACCAGCCTCAGCAAAGCTTGCCCCAAAGATCCCTTTTGCCTTGCCAAGAATCGACCAAGTGATAGACTCCACAGCCGGATGCGAGCTGTTGAGCTTTTTGGATGCATACTCAGGGTATCATCAGATCAAGCTAAACCCGGCCGACAGGCTGAAGACCGCCTTCATCACGCCATTCGGAGCCTTCTGCTACCCGACCACTCGCGTTGCATGCAGAAGTGTCTCCTCAAGCAACTCGGCAGAAACGCCCATGTCTATGTGGACGACGTTGTGGTGAAGACGGAGAAGCGCGGAACGCTGCAGGAAGACCTCAAGGAAACATTTGAGAACTCGCGCCGATTTCAAATCAAGCTCAACCTGGAGAAATGCGTCTTGGGAGTGCCAGCCGGCCAACTTCTTGGCTTCCTGGTCTAAGAGCGCGGCATAGAGTGCAACCCTGTGAAGATCAAGGCCATCGAGAGGATGGAGGTGCCCACCCGACTGCTGGACGTGCAAAAATTCACCGGCTGCTTGGCATCCATCAGCCGTTTCGTCAGTCGGCTGGGCGAGAAGGATCTTCCCCTGTACCAGCTTATGAAGAAAACCACTTTTTTCGAGTGGAACGACAAGGCGGATGAAGCTTTTCTCCAGCTCAAGAAGATGCTAACCACTCCACCTGTCCTGGCGGCTCCGACTCCTAAGGAGCCCATGCTCCTCTACATCGCCGCCACCAGCCGGGTGGTCAGCACAGTCATAGTTGTGGAACGAAAAGAAGAAGGCAAGGCACTGCCAGTCCAGAGGCCGGTGTATTACCTGAGTGAAGTGTTGTCCGCCTCCAAGCAAAATTACCCCCACTATCAGAAGATGTGCTACGGCGTGCATTTTGCCGTGAAGAAGCTGAAGCCGTACTTTCAAGAGCACCCAATCACTGTGGTCTGCACAGCTCCACTTGCCGAGATCATTGGAAGCCGAGATGCCTCAGGCCGAGTGGCCAAATGGGCCATAGATTTGGCCCCCTACACCATCTACTACCAGCCTCGCACCGCCATCAAGTCACAAGAACTGGCCGACTTCCTCGTCGACTGGGCCGAGACCCAGTACCTGCCGCCAGCGTCAGACTCCACCCAGTGGCGGATGCACTTTGATGGTTCCAAGATGCGCACCGGTTTGGGAGCCGGCATCGTCCTCACCTCTCCCAAAGGCGACAAGCTAAAATATGTGCTACAAATCCACTTTGCCGCCTCCAACAACGTTGCTGAGTACGAAGCACTCATTCATGGCCTCCGGCTTGCCAAGGAACTCGGCATTCGCCGGATCCTGTGCTATGGCGATTCCGACTTGGTGGTCCAGCAGTCGTCAGGCGACTGGGACGCCAAGGATGCAAACATGGCGAGCTACCGCTTCCTCGTACAGCAACTTAGTGGATACTTCGAAGGGTGCGAGTTCCTCCATGTGCCAAGAAATGACAATGAGCAAGCTGATGCTTTGGCACGGATTGGATCTACCCGGCAAGCAATCCCAGCCGGCGTCGCCCTGCAATGCCTCCTCAAGCCATCTGTCAAGCCATCACCAGAATCAGACTCCATCTTCGTGTCGGCTCCTCCTGAAGCAGTCAGACCCAACTTGAGGACCCCGGCAGCCGGCGCGAGAACTTCGGCAGGCGGCTCGGGGACTGCAGCAGTCGCACCCGGCCCGGGGACTTCAGAACCCGGCCCGGGGACTGCAGCAGTTGGCCCGGGGACTTCATCGGCTCAGCAAGCGGCAGCCGACTCCAACCCGCCGCCTCCCGGCCCAACTGCCCTCGTGCAAGTAGCAGTCCTAGCAGTTGAAGAAATTGCAGCACCTTCCCGGGCTCAGCCCATCCTCAACTTTCTGGTGAATAAAGAGTTGCCAACTGATGAGATCTCGGCCTGTCAAGTGCAACGTCGGGCGGCAGCGTACACCATTGTCAACAGAGAACTTGTGAGGCGCAGTGTCACTGGTGTTTACCAGCGCTGCGTGGAGCCGGAGCAAGGCCAAACAATCCTCAAAGATATCCATCAAGGCGAGTGTGGTCACCACGCGGCTTCAAGAGCACTTGTTGCCAAAGCTTTCCGCCACGGTTTCTTCTGGCCGACCGCTCTAGAAGATGCCAATGGCTTGGTCCAGAAATGCAAAGGGTGCCAGAAGTTCCGCTCCAAGCCACATCATCCGGCTTCTGCACTCAAGACCATCCCCATCACCTGGCCCTTTGCAGTTTGGGGGCTGGATATGGTGGGACCATTCAAGACAGCACGCGGCGGCATGACTCACCTGCTTGTCATGGTGGACAAGTTCACCAAGTGGATAGAAGAAAAACCAATCAAGAAGTTGAATGGTCCGACTGCTGTGACTTTCATCCTGACATCACCATCCGGTATGGCATTACCGCACAGCATCATCACCGACAACGACACAAACTTTGCCAAAGGCGCCTTGGCCCGTTTCTGCGCGACGCAGGGCGTCCGACTGGACCTAGCGTCTGTTGCCCATCCGCAGTCAAACGTCCAGGTGGAGCGAGCAAACTGCCTCATTTTGTCCGGCATCAAGCCCCGACTAGTCGAGCCTCTGGAGCGTTCGGCCAGCTGCTGGCTCGACGAGCTACCGGCCATCCTCTGGAGCCTGCGCACAACTCCGAACAAGTCAACCGGCTTCACACCTTTCTTCCTCGTCTACGGTGCCGAAGCCGTCATCCCGACGGACATAGAATTCGACTCCCCCGAGTCACCATGTACACCGAAGAGGAGGCAAAAGAAGAACGAGAAGACGGCTCGATCTGCTGGAAGAGGGCCGGCTGTTGGCACTCAGCCGGTCCGCCATCTACCAGCAGAGCCGGTGCCGATACTACAACCAGAAGGTCAAGCCAAGATCCTTCCAAGAGGGAGACCTTGTGCTCCGGCTGATCCAGCGAACAGCCGGCCAGCACAAGCTCTCGGCACCTTGGGAAGGCCCCTTCATCATCATCAAGGTATTGGGCAATGACTCCTACTACCTGATCGATGCTCAGAAGCCTCGAGCACGCAAAAGAGACGACTCCGGCAAGGAGACGGAGCGGCCATGGAATGCGAATCTCCTTCGAAGGTTTTACAGTTGATGCAGTATGTACCACGCTACCTTTTGTATTAAGTACAAAGACTCCGGGTCCCTCGAGAAGAGCTCGGGGACTACCCTCTTTATCTATATGATAAGTATTATGCCTATAAATGTGTTATTTCATTAGTCCGCCTGGCACCGGGTTCGACCAGTCGACCTGGGGACTCACCGCCTTGTACTATGTAATGCTTCCTGTAGCTGGACAAGTAATGTGTTGGCACTTAAGCCCTCTCCTGCCAGAAGCCGCAGCTTGCAGAGCGACTGTCTGGTGGGCAGGAGTTAAGGCAGAAAGGGTGTCCGCATGAAAAATGGCGAAGGACCAAAGCATGCACATAGCTCAAGCCGGCTTCCCGCTTCGCCGACCGGCTGCTGAGCAGCCGGCCGGCCGGCTTCTATTTAACTTGCTAAAAAGCTCTAATCGGCTAAGTACTTGCCTTCCCGAAAGTGGCTATGTACTTAACCCAGCCACTGTCCGCAGAGCGGCTGTTCGGCTGGCAAGACGACAACTGAGGGAAGGCGGCAAAGGAAAAAAGGCCAAAGAGCAGAAAGCAAGGAAAGATAGAACTCGGCAAATATATTTACATATCAAAAGGCCCTTGGCCAACATTCAACAGAAGTTTGAAATACACCCCGCGTGTGGAATTGTGCGAAGTTAACAAAGTTTGCCGAGACTGATAAAGCAGGAAAAAACAAAAGATAAATTGGCAGCCTAGGGAGCAGCAGACAGGTTCAGCAGAATGGTGGAGTCGGTGGTGTCGGTTGGTGGAGCGGCCGGCTGGTCGGTCTCCGCTTGGTCGCCTTCAGCAGCAGGCGGCTCGCTCGGGCGAGGCTCATTGCTGGAGGCATGGTCGAGCTGAGGCTGGCCGTTCGCTTCAACCTCTGGTGCCTCCTCTTCACCTTCCTCGTCCTACTCATCTTCTCCCTCGTCGCTGGAGACGATCACTTCGGCCGAGTCCTCGCCATCCTCTGGGTTCAGCCCGAACCACTCCTGCGGCGCCTCGGCACCATTCTCAGCCAGCTCCGGGACGAAGATGCTGGTGTTGGTGTACTCGGCGATTGCCGCCGCCCACTTGACAAGATCACGCTCCACCTCCACCAGCTCCTCCTGGGCCTCCTGTCGAAACGTGGTCAACTGGGCTAGATCTAGCCCAGGGTACAACGCCTTGACGAATTCTAAGGCCCGGCGTACCCCAGCCCCGGGCCAAGGAACCCTTCCAGGCCTCAAGGCGGCCGGCCACCACCTCTAGCCAGTCGGCAGTCCGGCTGGGTGTACGTGGAGCCGGCATGTCTGGCCACAGGGCGGCGATCGCCTGGGCGCCCACACGCTAAAGACGGCGCAACATCCGATGAGCCAGCCGAAGACGGGCCTGGATGCTAAGAAGTTGTTTGCTAAGGGCCCGGGGGGCGTCGGCAGCAATCTCCGCACCTTCCGCCCTCTGCCCTTCGCGATCGGCCTCGATGGCCTGATTGGCAGCGCCGGAGTGACCGGGGAAGAAGTCTGCTCAAACAGAGAGCAAAAGAGCCAAAATTAGAAACAAGAAGCCAGCTTGATTAGCAGCCGGCAGCTCGAAGAAGAAAAAAGATTGAAGCTTACCGTCAACCATGTCTTTAATCTCGCCGAAGCCGGCAGTAAGCAACACCTCCTTGTCGGTCCAAGCGGAGCGTTCAGTCTCGAACTTAGCAAGGAGGCCGGCCTCCTTCGCCTCCGCCTCCTGATGGGCTTTCTTGAGAAGCTCTGCCTGCTCCGCCAGTTGGGTGGTCAGCCGGTCACGCTCTTGGGCCAGCTCACTGCACTCCACCTCCTTGGCGCGCATGGCGGTGTTGGCTTCACCCAGCTGCTGCTGCAGGGCAACATTGGCCTCTGCAAGAAGGGAGAAAGAAAAAGGCGTCAACAACCAATAGAGAAGAAGTACAGTCGCCGGGGAGATCCGGCCCGACTGCTCAGCAGTCGGCCCGAATCTCGGGGACTACAGCCCGCGGGTGCGCTAGCGCACCCCCGCAGAGAAAGAAGTTATCAATATTAACAAAGAAGAAGAATAGTTGCCGGGGAGATCCGGGCCGACTGCTAATCTCGGGGACTACAGCCCGCGGGTGCACCAGCACGCCCCCGCGGAGAAAGAAAACAAAAACTTACTCTGGCTTTCCGACAAGTCGGTGGTTCGTTGATTCAGCTCCTGGACTTTGGAGTTGAAGGCGGCCGTGCGAAGGTTGTGATAATCCGGCAGTGAAGATATCAGACAATGTTACTACTCGAAGCTTGCCAATTAAAGTTCCGAGCCGCCTGCTCAGCAGCCGCCCCGAAACTCGGGGACTACACCGAGTGGGTGCGCTGGCACGCCCCCATAGAGAAATGCAAGAATTAAAGATAAAGAACCAAGAAGCATACCCGGACGGCGGCTTACGACTCCAGGAATGCTCGGTTGCACCGCTTCAGGGCATCGGCTTCGGCTCGGAGTTTGCCTTGGACGTCCAGGATCGCCTGATTCAAAGGGCCCGTCCCGCCTCCCCGCACCCATTCGACGGGCGCGACGCTGGTCACCTCGGCGTCCGGGATCGAAGAGCTCGCGGCACCAGCTTCTAGCGGGCGCGGCGCCGAGGCCGCCTTTGCAAACCGATGGCGTGCTGGTGTGCGGACCTCAGGAGTCGGGCCCGTCACCATCTCGTCCCCAGCTGGCGGCACCGGCGGGTCCGCCGGCTGCTTGTCCTATGCCTCTCCAGATGGTGGAGGCGGAGGCACGGCCACGTCTGGCATGACGACATCGCCGCCGTCCCTCTCCATGATTGGGTGCTCGTCGCCGGCTCCCCTGGTCGGCGCCACGAACTCTGGTGGGGGCGGCGCGGAGTTTAAAGGGACGATGAATAACGCCGACTGGCGGCGCGCGGCTTCCTTGACCTGCTTCTTCGCGACAGCATCAGCTTCGGCCTTCGCAAGTTTCTTCAGTGCGGAGGCCTCCGCCTTGTCTGCCTCCGCCTTCTCTAGGCGGGCGGCTTCCTGCTCCTCGCGCACCTCCTGCGCGTTTCGCTCCCGCGCCTCCTGGAGGTCGGCGGCCGGATCGATTCGCCAGATGGTGGAGGAGGTCTCTGCCGACCCAAGGATGGAGGCGGCGGCCGACTTCTCAAGAGAGAGCGGGGCCCTATGTCAAGAAAGACGAAGAGAGGAAGCTCAGAAAGAATCGATAAGAAAGAAAAGCACAAGAAAAGATACTTACGCCGACACCATGGGAGGCGCCTTCGGGAGCTTGTGATACTTGGCCGCCTTCGCTGCGGCCTCCTTCTGCCTGGTCGCGGCGGTCGGATTCTTGGCCTTCTTCGGCGCGCTAACGAACAAGGCGGCGCCTTGTTTGCGCTTTCGCGTGCTGCCTCGAGCAGTCGGTTCGGCGGAGGGGCCTGCGTCCGCCCTGCCGGCGCCTCGTGCCGGGTGCGGCTCGTCTTCCTCATCGTCATCATCAGGCCAAGTCTCGATGCCGCCTTCCTCGGAGCCGCCGGCCCCATAGACGCCGCCTGCGGCGTCGTCCTCCAAGGCGGCCGCCCCCAACTCGGGGTCATCCACGTTGCTCACAGCTCGGTCCGGTGCATAGGGGCCACCCGCCCCCACGATGGCAGCTGTCGCCTCGGACATGTAGATCTGTTTCAAAGGGCAAGAGGCTGACTGTTCAAGACTGCAAGACAGAATCAAGATGAAGTATTGAAGAAAGCAAAGATGGAAAAGCTTACGGCTGGTGGCGGGTCCGCGCGGGAGTACGGCTGCTTGCCGAACTGCCAGGACCCCTCCAGCTTGAGGTTGGAGATCTCGTTCACCAAGTTCGCCACCTCAGCAGCCGGCATCTCCTTGGTACTCAGATGGCATGGGTCGCGGTGCCCGCTCATCCGGCAGATCAAATGAGGGCGGCCTTGGAGCGGGAGAACCCGGCGCGCGACAAAGGAGACCAGCAAGTCGGACGCCTTGAGGCTTCGGCTTCGGTCAGCACCCGGAGTCGGTTGATGGCGGCGGTGCCGTCTGCTGACACCGGCTTCGGCTTGTAGCCCCAGTTGGCCCGAGGCTCAGCCGGTGGGCCGGCAGGTTGATGAAGTCGACTGCCGGGTTGACGTTCTCCACGTAGAAGTAAGATTGCTGCCACATCTTGACCGGTTGTGGCAGCTTGATGGAGGGGAAGGCATTCCTTGGAGACGGACAACGCACCGCGACGAAGGCGCCGCACTGGGCTGCCACCTCCCGGGCGGAGGTGCCCAGCTTGCTGTAGAAGAACGCTCCCCACAACTCGATGGTGGGGAGGATGCCGAGGTAGCCTTCGCACATCGTGACGAAGGCGGACAGAAGCATCATGGTGTTAGGCGTGATGTGATGAGGTTGGAGATGGTAGAACTCGAGGAACGAGCGGAGAAAGCCACTCGCCGGCAGGCCCAAGCCGCGGATGAAGTGCGAGCGGAAGACAACCTGCTCGCCCTCCCCCGGCGCCGGCGAGATCTCCCCCGCAGGAGGCACGCGCGCCTTCACGTAGTTTGCGCCGGGAAGGCGCCGCGTGTCGTGAAGGAAAGCGATGTGGTCTTCATTGACGTTCGACCCGTCCCAATCTCCTCCCCGCTCGTGCGCCATGAAGAGCTCGACGAGGCTAATGGCGCGGCGGGGGAGCTGAGGATCGGAGCAGGGCCAAGAGGGCTCAGGGCAGAAGAGCTCGACGGAGACGAGCAGCAGCAGCACTCCGGCGGAGCTCGGGGGCGCTACGACAAGAGGAGGAAGAAGGAGGAAAGAATGGGACAGAGGGGCGCGCGTGCTCTGCTGCCCCCCCTCCTCCCCCTACTTATAGCCGACGGGCTATGAAGCCGAGGGGGCGGGTGTGGGATCGTGGGATTAACTGTGCCCACGACCCCACGTCCCCGTGTTTACCGCGCGAGTTACTGCGCGCAGTAACTCCGCAAAGAAGCTCAACCGCCCGCCTCGGCCGCAGCAGATCCGCTCGCGTGCCGAGGCCGGGTGGTGGCGGGCCCAGCCTGCTGTCGCGTCCCATCGTGCGCGTGGGCTAGCAGGCTGGCCCGGCTGGCTGACACCACATGGCATGCCCACGACGGGCGGCGGGCCTGGAAGCTTAGCTAGCACGCCACCTAGTTCCCGCCGTTGCATTCGAAGTTTCAGACAAATCCGACTGGACGTGGCTGCCCACCAGGCGGCATGCCAGGAGTCGGATGAAGCTTCTGACCAGAGAACCCGGAGAAAGAAACTATTAAGGCTGCTCGGCTCCTCAGCCGCGGCGCCTCACCAGCTTCGGGGACTACTGTCGGAGTAATGGGCCATGGGTAGCCTAACTCGATTCCCTGAACCTTTCAAGACATCAGAGCCGGCTACGCCCCTCAGAACCTCAAGAAGAAGCGTCGCCTTCTGATGGCCGGCTGGCCCAAGCGGCCGGCTGCCAGAAGGCAGCTAAGCTCCAGAAGGCGGCGCCAAGACAGGGTCGACTCCTCGCAGGCGGCCTCCAGAGAGGCCGGCTTCTAGCAGGCGCAAGGTTGGAAAAAGCAGTAGGCGTAAGCGAGGCGGTTGGCCTTTGCCTAGTGCCTAGGCGGTGCCTAAGCGTCCTAGGCGCGACCTAGGCAGTAATATAGTTTTTACTTGTAGTGTATTTGTGATTATTATATGGGTGCTGATATTAGTTTACGGCATATAAATAAGTTAATTACCATCTGCTGCAATTGGAATATAACCCGTTTGGCATATCAGTGCAATGTGTGGCATGATTTTTTACTTGGGTAGGCAATTCCTTTCTTGCCCTGCCTAGACCTCCATTTATGCACTGGGCGAGGCATTTGGCCATTGCCTAGCGCCTAGGCGTGCCTAAGCGCCTCCTAGGCACTACCTTTTCCAACAGAGAGCAGGCGGCCCACAGCGCCCTCAGAGTCTGCGCCCCCATTAAGAAGACAAGACAGGGTGAGGCTATAGTATAGCCCATCACCCCTGTATCCAGGCCCGGGCGTGGCCACAGTGCACCGTATGGGCGGAGATCTCCGCCCGGCGCGGCACTGTGGCCACTCCACCCCTGACGTCACTGCTGACAGGCGGAGCCCTGTTCCCATGATGGCCTGTCGGTACGGCCTACAAACGGCCGGCCCTACCAGGCAGCGAGAGCCCGGAGGACGGCAGAAGCCTGAGCAGTTGGACCTGAGGGAGGCCGGCTTCTAGCGGGCGGCCCGTTCCTCCCTCGGGGCCCGTGCGCCGTTAATCAGATAAGACACGGTGTGGCTACAGTGATCTCCTGCCAGGCGACGGGACTGTAGCCACGCTCCCCTGACCAAGCCCGCATCATTAGCATTATGGCTACAGTAATCAGCAGCCGGCAAGACCCGCGAGCGGCGGGAGCGGCCTGTCGGCTCTATACCAGACCAGCCGGCGGGGCCCACCAGGCGGCGGGCCCCAGCAGCCGGCGGAGAAGCTAGCGACCAGAGGCACTGACAGCCGGGTCCTACACCCGGCCAGATTACCATTGTAGCCCTGGGGGGTAGGCCTATATAAACCCCCCAGGGCACCCATGCAAAGGGTTCCCAACCTGTAAGAACTAGACTCATACCTAGAGGAAGGAGAGAGCGTGCATGCCTTCTTCTACCTCTAGCATACAGCTCGAGGAGCACCATTATACTCACTAGTGCCTTAGTGATCATGCGGAGACCCCGCAGAGCAGGACTAGGGGTGTTATCTCCAAGGAGAGCCCCGAACCTGGGTAAAGTACGCCGACGTTCGTGTCTACGCCTCATCCCGCTTCCAGGCGCCGGCGACGTTCTACTCCCTCCCACCATGATAAGCCATCCATTGGCATATGTCGCACCCAACCCCCGACATTTGGCGCCAACCGTTCCGACCCAGCCATGTACACGAGCCCTGGCCGTACGTATGCGCGAGTAGGCATTCGAGACCCCGCCGGTATGTACGTATGTGGCCGTATTTAGTTTCTTGCACCCTGTACGTACGTGTAAATGCTACGTGCGCACCTCTACTATCGAATGTGGGGTTCCGGCAAACCCTTATGGTTCGAACACTGGGGTGCGCGCGAAGTCTTTCCCTCGTACCGATCTACGCTCTAGCTCGCTAAGATCTCGCGGACGAACTCGACGAACTCGCAACACAGAAAGACACGAGGTTTATACTAGTTCGGGCCACCGTTGTGGTGTAATACCCTACTCCAGTGTGGTGGTGGTGGATTGCCTCTTGGGCTGATGATGAACAGTACAAGGGAAGAACAGCCTCCTGAGGTTGAGGTGTTCTTGTCCGTGCGAGCTTGTGCGCGTCTCTGGATGAGATGGCTACTACTGTGGTGGCTAGGCCTATTTATAGAGGCCCTGGTCCTCTTCCGAAATATTGAGCGGGAAGGGAGCCAACAACGGCGGGCAAATTTGAAGGGGGACAACTAGTACAAGCTATCCTGACAAAAGCGGTCTTCGCCTGCGAAAAGCTCTGGTGGTGACGCCGTCTTTGGCTCCACGATGACCTCCGTCTCGCCGCCCTCCTGGTCTTGGTCTCATTGCACCAATATAGCAACCTTTGCCTGATGCCTCGGTACTCTTCGCCTGCGCTGGCCTCCTTAGCACCAAAGAGGAAATAAGGACGCTGTGCGCTGGCGCCCGCCTGGCGCTCGTTCATCATGGCTCACGTCACGAGAGCCACGTGAGGTTTGCCCCGCCTTGATATCTCCACTCCTCGTGAGCCTGCCTGGCTAGGCCACTCCAGAGGAGGTCTTGCGTCGTCCGCCTCGCGAGGGTCTTGGATGCCTTGTCGATGAAGATGGGCCGTATGGCCTGCTGCTTAGCCACGCTGTGGGCCGTAGGCAGGCATGTCTGGGGACACCCATTCCCAGAACGCCGACAGTAGCCCCCGGGCCCAAGGTGCACTCGGGCTTGGCTTCGCGGCGAAGCCAAGGGTCAAGTTCGGAGCACCGCGGGCCCCAAAAGCCTGCGGCCTTGGTTGACGCGTGGTGATTGATTGGACGTGGGCACCTCCGCTTCCCAACGCTGCCTCGGCAACTGCCTGACCTGACAAAAGGCCGGCGCAGGCAGCACTTGCCTTCATTGCTTCTTCCTTGCCTCGCCCCAGATTCCCTTTCTTGCTCCTCGCCACTGCTACCTCCAGATCGGCTCCAATCTCATCCTGCACCCGCAATCCATGGCGCCGCGCAAAGTCAAGACTTCCTCAGCACCGGCTTGGTATGAGCCTGCCCTCGAGGCGCCCACCGTTACGGAGAAAAGCCTTGCCTCCGTGCGCATGCTGACGGCGGGCGTGAGCAATGAGTGGGGGGCGACCGAGCTCCGGCTTGCCTCCGACGTGCCGGAGCCCGAGGGAAGCTCCTTCTTCCCCTTCTTCTTGAGCGGTGTTGCCGTCGGGTTGGTTCCTCCCTTCTCTGATTTCTTTTATGAAGTCCTCGACCACTACGGTGTGCTGGCGTTGCATCTCCATCCCAACTCTGTCCTCCTCCTATCCATCTTCGCCTACTACTGTGAGGCGTACCTGGGCGTGAGGCTGTCCGTGGCGTTGCTTCGCCATTTCTTCTTCCGTCGTGTCAGCGAGGGTCACATATTCGGATGTGCTAACTTCGTCGTATTCGGCAAGGCCAACTCGATCTCGAGCACCGGGAAGAGGGCCGACAACATCCGATCCAAATGGGTCATGATGGATGCCCAGCGTGCCGATCCGCGCCTGGCGTTCCCGATGGAGGCGCCCTGGCAGGGCAAGGGGTGGCCCAAGGCGGAGCTTGTCGATGAGCGGGCATCATCAGTGTTGGGGCAGATGATGACCGACCTGAAGCTGGGCAACGCGAGGGCGGCCAAGATAACGGGGGCGATGCTCCTGAGGGAGTTCTTGATGCTGAGGGTTGCCCCACTCCAGGCGCGCGCGCCCCCTCTGGGAGCTTGAAGAAGAGGAGAACAAGACCCGCCTGAGGCCAGAGGACCTGCCTAGTGATGAATTGGACGCCATCCTGCGCCTCATAGTAGGGGACAACCAAGAGTACCCGCCTAGCGCCTTCGTTCCCTTGTTCCAACGCATGGACCGGGAGGAATTCGTCGAGCACGGAGAGCTCTTGGTTGATCAGGCCCACATCTTCGGCGAAGAAGAGGAAAGAGGATACGGCAGCCGTGCCTCCCTCCGCAGAGAAAGGAGGCAGCAGCGCCCGCATCTCCCCAGCCCGGTCGTCCTCGCGGGGCCAAGAGGAACATCGCCGCGTGGAATCAGCCCCCATGGCCCCGCTGGCTCCGGAGGTGCCGGTGCTTGGCGCGGCTGCCGAGGTCCCAGCTGCTCCGGGGCCCGCGGTCTCCCAAGCCCTGGTGGCGATGTCGCTCCCTCCCACTGCTGCACCTCCACTCCCTGGTTCTTCTGCTCCTGCTACTGTCTTGGAGCGCGCCCTTTCGGAGATGACCCAGCTGCAGGTGCATCTCATGAGCGCGGACCCGTGCCTGGTGGCCGGGCGTCTAGAGTTGGCCTCTGGCTGGCTTCATTCCGACCTGGCGTTTCGAGCGGCGCTGGGCCAGGCTGCTGCGGCTTCCGAGAAGGAGAAGCAAGGGGCCGCCAGCGTTGCAGCCGATCGTGAGGCGGCGCTGAAAGATGCCAAGGCCGCCCGTGACCGCTGCCAAGAGCTGGAGGGCGAGTTGCAGAGCCTGCGCGACAAGCACGCCGAAGAGGTACGCTGCCGCCAAGCGAAGGAGGTGGAGATGAAGCCCCGGGAGGAAGCCGTCAAGAACCATGATGCTGAGCTGGCGGAGCTGGGGAAGAAGCAGGCCGCCGAGCGCAACCGGTTGGAAGAGTTGGGGCGGAAGATGGGGACGAGGGAGGCCGATCTTGATGCCAAGGCGCGAGTCCTGGCCGAAGACCGCGTGGCCTTCGCCGATCTCGAGAAGAGATCTCTCAAGGCGCTGAGGACGCTCTACGAGCACGGCCTGGAGAAGCCTCTGGACACCGATGAGGACGGCGCCGCCCAGCTGCTTCCTCTCATGGTGAAGGCGCTTGAGGAGGTCTTTGATGGTCTCGGTCCCATGGCGGAGGCAGAAGCTCGCGTCCTGTCTTCAGCCGCGCTGACTCGCGTCTTTAGCCACCTGCATCTTTGCAACCCCAACGCTTGCCTTGACGAGCTGCTGGAGCCTGTAGCTAAAGATCAATACGAGGCGGCTGCCGCGGCCGTGCAAGATCAGGTGGGGCCCTTGCTGAGGAAGTTCTGCGGCTTTGTCTCCTCTCCTCTGTCCAGCGATGTCGTCGACCTTGCAGCTAGTGGTGAAGGTGAAGACAAAATTTCTCACGGGGGAGCACCTTCCGCAGGCGACGGCGACATCTAGAGGTGACCCGCGGCCATTCTTCCCGTTCCGTTCCTGCGACATGTATCAGGCCTCATGGAGGCGTTTAGACTTTTCATTTGGTATTGTGAGGACAATATGCTTGTAATATTTGCTTCGAGATTTTGTGATTTCCTTCCTATTTGCTTTGCGTTCTACGTCGGCAGAGCCCGGCCCCGCGCATACCTCAACCGCCATTGGGCCGACCGGAGACCAGGACGGACCAAGGAGTGAGGGGCTACGTGACCAGTTAGGCTCCTGAGTCACGATGCTCAGGAGTCCCCCTTGACGCGCAAACAGCATATAGGGAGAGTTCGTGGGGGATAGATTAATGTTCTACGTCGGCAGAGCCTGGCCCCGCGCATACCTCAACCGCCATTGGGCCGACCGGAGACCAGGACGGACCAAGGAGTGAGGGGCTACATGACCAGTTAGGCTCCTGAGTCGCGATGCTCAAGAGTCCCCCTTGACGTGCAAACAATTTCCATACCTGCCCTCACCAAGGCCTCGGGAGGGGCGCGCGACGCCCAGGTCTGGGGGACCTGGTTGGGTGGCGTGCGCTTGGGCGTGACCCGAGCGCAGCCCCCGTGCCCAGCCCCCTCGTGCGGCTCTCCCGAGGGGAGGCATTGTGGTGAGGCTGGGCGCTGAGCTCTGGGCTCCCTGAGGTTGGTATGACCGTGGGGCCGCCCTCAGTTGTTTATCACCAGTGCGGAGCATAGTGCTTCTGCTTATGCACGGGCATAGTCGCTCCTCGGCAGTGTCGACAGCCAGCGCGGAGCATGGTGCTTCCACTTGGGCGTGGGATGGGGCCCCCCTCCGGGAGGAGCCCCTGGGGCGTGTACAGCCCCGCCCTGACACGTGGCTTGAACGGCAGGGCTGCGAGGTGTATCTGGGCACTCATGAGCCAGCGCGGGACTCACGAGGCCCTACCTCAAGGCGGGTTGTGCCTGGTCTTGAGTCTTGGTGACTGTATGTTCCTGCAAGGCGGTTAGATGCAAGCACTCTACGTCCTTAGGTCCCGGCCCTCGAGCGGGCTCAGCCACCGCTGGTATGCCAGGTCGCGATGCCGTGGTCAAGGCCAGGGAGTGAGGGCTGGAGAGCCAGTAAGAGCTCCTGAGTCGCGATGCTCAGGAGCCCCCCTTTTAACGTGCAAGCAAATTGCATAGGATGAACAGACCCGTGGCGGGCGGCAATCGAGCGGGCGATAACCGTTGGCAGGTTAAGCATGGAGAGCAGATAAGCTTAGGTAAATGCAGGCAGATACATGCCACCGGGTCCGGCCCGAGCGGCTTGGGGATGATGCAGCCCGAGGGGCGCCCCCAACAAGGTAAGCTAAAGACATAAGCAAAAGGGATACATGCCACAAGGATGGACCCACGTGGCCTGGGAATAATGCAGCCGAAGGGGCGCTCCCAGCTAAACAAGCTTGGAAGATGTCACTTGGTTCTGTAGACAAAGTAGAGTCGGTGCAGCTGAAGGCGTGCATTGAAGAAATGACTCCTCATGAGCCACCAGGACCCTGAGCCTCGGGAGGCTCTGGGGGCTCGGGAGGTTCCCTGAAGACCATCTCCATCTCCTCCAGGACGGCGTGGTACCTAGCCTCCTGAAGCGCCAGGACACGCCGCAGGTCGCGTTAATGGGCTGGCGCCACGCTTGGCAAGCCGAAGGGCATGCGAACGTAGCTGTGTGGTGGGCCCTCGCAGTGGCCCACACGCGATGGCAAGAAGCGCTCCTGAGACGCGGCCCTGTTGAGCCCGGAGACGTCGATGCAGACACGTAGCCCAGCATCCTCGCCAGGATGCGGAGCTGCGCCTCGTGAGCGGCTGTCGCCGCGCATGGCTCTTGCTTCTTGCAGTTCCAGAGTGGTCTTGGTGATGAACTCCTGAGTGGTGGGCACTCCTTGCCCTGTGCTTTCCTGAGGGACATGTGCCGCGAAGCACGCTTCCAAGTGGTTCCCAAGCGCCTCCCTCGTGAGGTTGGCAAGGTCTGAGGCCCACCAGAAGAGAGCCCCCGAGCCTTGCCTGAGGAGGGCGCGGGGCGCGCCTTCCTATGCGATGGAGGGAGGCGCCCCTGGAGCGGGCGCTGATCCTGACGAGGCTCCTGCCGCGTCGCCATACTCTTGAGGTCCTGCGCGGCGCGGCTTCTTCTTCTTGGGGATGGCCTTCGGAGGGCCTTCATTTCTGCTGTCGGGGTCGTCGATTGCTGCGGCTTGAAAGGCGCGCTCAAGTGAGCACACCGCATCCCTCTCCTCACACGGGACCATGATGATTCCTCCGCTTCCTGGCATCTTGAGAACGTTGTAGCTGTGATGAGTGACTGCCATGAACTTGGCCAGGGCTGGATGCCCGAGGATGGCATTGTATGGCTGGCGGATGTGTGCAACGTCGAAGTCGATGAGCTCGGTGCGGTAGTTCTTGCACTCCCCGAAGGTGACAGGCAGGCGGACCTGCCCTATCGGTGTGGTGGAACCGTCGGTCACTCCTGAGAAAGGCTTGGTGGCAGGAGCTGTTCATATGGCACTTGGAGGTTGTCGAACGTGTCGACGGACAGGACGTTGAGCCCTGCGCCGCCGTTGATGAGGGTCTTGGTAACCTGCACATTGCTGATGACTGGGGAGCACAACATAGGGAGGGCGCCAGCGGTGGCCGCGCACTTGAGCTGATCCGCCGAGTTGAAAGTGATGGGGCATTGGGACCACCTAAGCGGGCGCGTGGCCTCGAGCTTGGGGAGCACCGCGTTCACCTCGCGAGCGAACTGTTTGAAGATGCACTGAGAGGTTGGGGCCTGGGCGCTGCCCAAGATGCAGGCGATCGCACGTGGCACCTGGAAGCCCCCAGCCCCCTCGTCCTGGTGGTGGTCGTCGTTCCTTATTTGTGGCGGTGGCGGGGGAAGACCGGTGTTGCCTTGGGGGCGATCCTCACGAGGCGGGTCCCTCCAGACGCCCTCGCGAGGTTGGTCCTAACAGCGGCCCTCACGAGGCTGGTCGCGCCACTCCTGGCGCGGGCCGCGGTCGTCCCAGCGTCCGCCTCCATGTCCTGCTCCGCGGCCATAACCCTGGTCGTTGCGCTCGGGGCATCGACCGAAGCCTCCTTCCCGTATGGCTCTGAGCTCTTGATAGTCGCTAGTGTTGTGGGTGTTCAGGTTGTGGAAGGCGCAGAACGATCGGCCGTTCTTGGATGACTCGGGCTGATCTCTGCCCCGCTTAGTGTCGGGCTCCGCTGCGAGCACCACTGCCTCCTTGCGCTTCACGTCCTTGGCCTTGGCCTTCTTCTCCTCCGCGCCCACGGCTGGCAGCTCAAGGAGAGAGAGGCGCCCCTC
The DNA here is from genome assembly GCF_018294505.1 of Triticum aestivum. NCBI lineage: Eukaryota > Viridiplantae > Streptophyta > Magnoliopsida > Poales > Poaceae > Triticum > Triticum aestivum. The sequence continues at coordinate 351,285,240 of NC_057805.1, read as the reverse complement.
CTCAGCTCTTGCGCACTTGGTCGCCAGGTTGAACAACTCCTGAGAGGTGCAGAGCTCCTCATGGATGGCGAGCGCTTCCTTCATCTTGACGTCACGGACGACATCGGAAAACGCGGAGATGATGGCCTCGTCCGTGACCTTGGGGATCTTGAGGCGGGTGTTGTTGAAGCGCTGTATGTACTTCTGGAGGGTCTCTCCTGGTTGTTGCTTGATGCGGCACAGATCACCCGCGGCCGGTGGGCGGTCGCGAGTGCCCTGGAAGTTGGCGACGAAGCGGTCGCGCATCTCGTCCAAGGAGGAGATCGAGCCGTGCTACAGGTTCAGGAGCCAGGAGCGAGCTCCATCCTTGAGAGGCATGGGAAACTAGTTCGCCATGACTTTTTCGTCGCCGTTGGCCGCTTCGATGATCAGCTCATAGAGCTGCAGGAACTCCACGGGGTCGGCGGTGCTGTCATAGCGAGGAGGCAGATCCGGCTTTAACTTGCCTGGCCAGGCGACGCTACGCAGCTCGGGGGTGAAGGCGCGCAGCCGGCCGTGGTTGCCAGGGCTCGCTTCGGAGGTGGAGCTTGGTCTTGACGAGGTTCACGCTGCGCCGCCGCGGGCGGTGCGCGGTCTTGACGAGGTGGCGCGGGGAGCGCAGGTGCAGCTTCTCGCAGCCGCGGGATTTCTTGGCAGCTTCTCACTTCGCGCGCGGGCGCCGGGCGCGGCAGATCGCGCCGCGGAGCTGCGCGCCTTGGTGCCAGGACGCCGTCTTGGGGCTGAGGTGGTGGAGGCACGCCATGAGCCCCGTCGCCCGCGACTGGTTGAGGGGGAGGCAGAGAGTGGGACGCAGTCGAGCCACTCCTCGTAGAGGTCGTCGACGGGGCGGTAGCGCAAGAGTTCGTTCGCCGTGAGGAGCACGGCCCGTGCCTCCATGGGAGCGCGGTACGCGTGAGACGAAGAACCGGCAGGGGTCAATGATGGAGTAGCGGTGCGGCCGTCCTGCCACAATGAAGGATGCAGCAAGGACGCCTGCTGCTCGTTCCCTGCTGGGCCGGTGGCGGCGTTTGTGGCGGGAGACGGAGAACGACGAGGTGGCTCGCCAACGGGGGCCGTCTGAGCAACGCGGGCGGTGAGGGAAGCCCGACGCTCAGCCTGAGCACGGCGAGTGTCCGCCATGGAGACGACGAAGCGATGGAGCGACGAACTGATGGAAGGGATGCTACGGCGCACGCCTACCCAGCGCGCCAAATGTCGGATGTGGGGTTCCGGCAAACCCTTAAGGTTCAAACATTGGGGTGCGCGCAAAGTCTTTCCCTCCTACCGATCTACGCTCTAGCTCGCTAAGGTCTCGCGGACGAACTCGACAAACTCGCAACACAGAAAGACATGAGGTTTATACTAGTTCGGGCCACCGTTGTGGTGTAATACCCTACTCCAGTGTGGTGGTGGTGGATTGCCTCTTGGGTTGATGATGAACAGTACAAGGGAAGAACAGCCTCCTGAGGTTGAGGTGTTCTTGTCCGTGCGAGCTTGTGCGCGTCTCTGGATGAGATGGCTACTACTGTGGTGGCTAGGCCTATTTATAGAGGCCCTGGTCCTCTTTCGAAATATTGAGCGGGAAGGGAGCCAACAACGGTGGGCAAATTTGAAGGGGGACAGCTAGTACAAGCTATCCTGACAAAAGCGGTCTTTGCCTGCGAAAAGCTCTGGTGGTGACGCCGTCTTCGGCTCCACGATGACCTCCGTCTCGCCGTCGTCCTGGTCTTGGTCTCGTTGCACCAATATAGCAACCTTTGCCTGATGCCTCGGTACTCTTCGCCTGCGCTGGCCTCCTTAGCACCAAAGAGGAAATAAGGACGTTGCGCGCACTGGCGCCCGCTTGGTGCCATTCGTCATGGCTCACGTCACGAGAGCCTTGTGAGGTGTGCCCCGCCTTGATATCTCCACTCCTCGTGAGCCTGCCTGGCTAGGCCACTCCAGAGGAGGTCTTGCGTCGTCCGCCTCGCGAGGCTCGAACCCTCGCGAGGGTCTTGGATGCCTTGCCGATGAAGATGGGCCGTACGGCCTGCTGCTTAGCCACGCTGTAGGCCGCAGGCAGGCAAGTCTGGGGACCCCCGTTCCCAGAACGCCGACATCTACTACGACACGTGCGCGCCTCTACGACGACATGTGCGCGCCTCTACATCGACCAGTATGTACGTACACGCTCGTGACCAGAATGACAACGCTACGTATGCTTCGACCGGGTGGGTCCCGACTGTCAGGCACTTCCTTGCATGCGAAGATGTAGCTGGTGGGTCCCAGCAGTCAGGGGGAAACGTTTTTGTCGCGAAATACGGTGGCCCGTCCGGTGGGTTCCTGCTGTCAGGTGGAGCAATAATTATTTTGCGCGTAATAAGGAGGCACTTCCTTGCTGCCGCCGTGGACCCAACTGTCAGCCTCTCCACGTACAGTACTCTTCCGATGGAAGTCATTCCTTGACCATGTTGACCACGCCACGATGAGAGCAACACGGTGGTGGACGACGGCGAGGCCTAGGAAGGGGACGACACGGAGCCGGGGAAGACGCGGCAGTGGAAGCCCACGCGGAGAGGAGTACAAGGGTTCACTGGTTCGGCTCCGGTGTGAGGCTGCCGTCGCCGCAGGGCATGGCCAGCGGTGGGAGTAGTAGGGGGCAGTGAGGCTTCCGCGGAAGCACAGCCGGCCACGGGAGGCAGGAGCAGGCGGTCTCGCCGGCGCTGGTTTGGGCGGCTGGTGCAAGAAGAGCATCGATTGAAGAAGCAGCAGGACTGTTCGATTCAAATCCAACGGTCACTGCTGCTAGAATCGTTTGTTGACTAAGTTGACAAGCCCTGCGTATGCGTCAACTTAGTTGGCTCATAGGTCAGCCTCCCAACCGGTGCGCTCCAGATGTTAGTGGGAGGAATCATTTTTTTCGAGTAATAAGGAGGTAGTTGATTGCGTGCAGCCAGGCCAGCGGAGGGAGTAGGGTGGGCCGATGAAGCCTACGCGGCATCACAGCGGACCACAAGAGGTGGGAGCAGGCAGTCCAGCCGGTGCTAGTTTAGGCGGCTGGAGGAGGAAGATCAGAGATTGAAGAAGCACGTCGGCCGTTGGATGGACATCCAACAGTCACTGCTGCTAGAATCGTGTGTTGACTGACAAAGCCTTGCGTAAATAAGTCAGGCTCGAAATCTGTGGCGTGTACAGCCCATTTGCTATTATTTTTATAATTTTACTCATTTTCTAATTCATATGGAATTTATTGCAGCCCGCTTTCCATTTTTAGAATTGCTCCCCATTTTCTGGTCAGTACCAGGGTTAAAAAATTGAACTAAATATGTGCAAACTTTTGAAAATTCGCAAATTTTTATTGCGGAACAAAATATTCTTAATCCAAAAATTAGTAGCCATACTAAAATAAATTAAAAATAAATTAGTACTATGTCATGTTAAATCCAAGGAAATATAAAATATCAGTGAAGAACAAAAACAAAAAAATAAACTAATTTCCCATTTGCTATATTTTTTTTTGGAATTTTCAACCCATTTGATATTACTTTTAACAGACGCCGACCATACTCTTTGGCCAGGCAGGAACTCATCCCTCCTCGTCTTGAAAGATTTGCAGCCGAGTAAGTCGGAGAAATACTGGGCTACCTATTTTCCCAAAGAAAAAACTGCTGGGCTGGTCATGTTGTTAGACGGGCCGCAGAGACCGCACAACCCAGTTTATAGCCTGCTCCTCCGAATTACTACTAAAAAAAGTTGTGCAATTCTGTCGTTAATTGACTATACGTTGAATATGATGTGGGTCCAAGATATCAGCAGGGTGGATTAGAGTAAAAAACGAGGGGTGCATCTGAGTAGTAAAAGAGGGGCTTGCTTGTGTTTGGGAGTGGACCTGGTGGGTCGGTACTGTCATACTCACAACTACAGTCCTCTCCCGATTCACTATGTTGACAGGGCCCGACGGCGGCGCCGAGGCGAGAGCACCAAGGCGGAGGATAAAGTGTTGTCGCCAATGTGCTGGGCTGGGTTGGACATTCTTATTGAAAAATAAAAATGGACCGGAACTATTTACGATGTTGACTACGATTTGCAAGGGACCGCTGGTTGCAGGAAGAAAATGGTGGGAGAAAGAAGACTGGTCGCTATCTTTGCCTAAGAATAATATCGACTGAATGTAATGACACTATCATAGGAAATAATATCCTCTTGTTAAATCGTGAATTTAAAGAACTGGTGCATGAGCATTTATCTTTATTTATTTATTTACTTATTTATGTTTAGGGGAACATGAGCATGTATCTGGGCCGGATTCATGTGAGAGCCTCCCTTCCAGTTAATTATGGCCTCCTCTATTGGGCCTTCATCAGTGGCTGCATGCTATCAACAAGTGGAAAATGTGTTCCGTACCAAAAATAGTATGCGCTACGTACGGTACGAGGCACTAAACGATCGGACCGTGCAACGACTTCCAAAACATTGTGTTTGTCATTCTAACAACACATTTATTCAACCAACAGACGAAATATACTACTGATTGTGCATTGAAAACAGCAGCAGCAGCAACCAGGGCTGGGGGTGCAACAGAAGCAGTAAGCAGGCCAGAAGAGTAAAGACGCAGCTCTCTCTTGCAAACCAAACATCAGCCATCATTACAAAAGGGCTACCAAAAAGAACAAGTGTATGCATCAAACTAAATACAGATCCTACTACACCAAGTGTACGCATCTAACTATCTGGCTCAGTTAGATGTTGCTATTTATTAAGCTGTGGAGATTGGCTGACGGCTTGAACCAGATGGGTGCCTAACGGGGGAAACTCCAGCTAGCAGGTCGAAGTCTGATACTTGCGACCCTCTCTCCTACTTTGGGCTGCAGAGCGTGGCAGCACATATCAGGGTATGGTGCATGCAGAGACGCATGGTACGCTGTGTACACACAGTTTTGCCTGATGAACGAAACCGCGCTGCCATCATGATCCTTGCCGTCGGTTATCTCCTGATTAATCGGATAACTCAGTCCGAGAAACAGAGAGCATGTACAAAGGCTACTTACCAGCCTCCAGTCAAAAATTCCTGAAGGCCCAGAGAAGCTGGGATCCTGCTCAAAGACCTGGCAGTGACTGTGATTGTATTCCGCAAAACAACACGTCCGGTATGTGCGAACGATCATCAATCGTTCGCCATCGTCTGATCGAGCCAGGAACCACCTGCAACTGCCATGCCGCTTTTCTTTGAATGGTTCTGGGATTAGGAAGGGTAGGGACACCAGGCGGCCTACAACATCATATCAAGGTTGAGTCAAATAAAAAAGGGCTCTTAATGTAGTCAATCTTAAGAACAGCATGTTATGAGCATGAATATTTTTCAGTAAATGTTGACAGTAATATAAGAAAGCCATCATGATATCATAGGAAAGTAACATACTGCTGTAACAGCCATTTGTAGCAATGACTGGAGTAGGCCAGCAATACGTCCAGCCATAGAAGGAGTCGACAGCGTAAATGAAGCCCTTGTGTTCAATGGCATCAGAGAACCATGGAGGATGTATGATCCTGCGATGGACGTGCAGATTTATCCACTTACCGCAGTGACCTGTCAAATAGGCGAGACCGCCGGTTGAAGAACGCAATTAGCCTGAAGTCTTTATAATTTGCTGATCTTGTGGGCACTTGGTAGATTAGAACCTTGATCAAATCAAACTTGGTATCATGTTGGCTACTGTAAGATTCCGAGTATTTTGGGCTGCGGTGCCAAAGCAGTGCAGTGTTAATAAAAGGAAGGGGGATCAATCGCCGGGTGTAGACCTCCACAAGCATCCAGCTGCCTCGACCGTCGACGAGCACCATCCAAGACGTGTTCATGCCGACCCAGTACATACCATTAATGTAGTTGAGCGTGACGGGGATCGGATCGCAGTCAAGGGGGTTGATGCTCGCAACCCTACGATCGTTATGCTGCGTGACACGCCATTTCTGAAGATCAGGCGGCATCAGCAAGCAAGGAGCTAGCTTAAAAAGCTCCGGCCTGAGGGCTTTGAGTAAACGGTACAGCCCCGACGAGCATGCGGCGAGCGGCATGGTACTGAGATTGTCCACACGTGAAACAATGAGCTTGATTACCTCTGTGGGGAGCGAATTCCAGCCACTCTTTCGGCGGACACTGCTCGGTTCTGCCATTGTTAGTGCTTGGGTTTCGGATGAGGGGGGAGGCGCCTTAGCAGGGATGGAAGATTGGACGAGATTATGTGCGGACAAAGATGGAGAAGCAAATATGTGCTGCAGGAAGTGGACAGGTGATGATGACTACATCACACCGCTTGACTTATGAGACACATACCAGCAGCGTAGGGTCATATCGATGTCAGACAACTTGCTTGAGTCATCACAGTACTGGTACTCCCTACAGTACCTACTACTATGCCCTAACTTGCTTGAGTAGAGTAGTAGTGGAGTAGGACTGGAGGAGCAGTATATTCTAATCTAAAATAGTTACAAAGTTCAATGCCCGAGCGTGGAACGATTACGAACCGCCATCGGTGCTAACTCCAATCCCCAGCAAATGTTCGCTGGGAGACATGGAAGTTGCAAACGCCCGCGACGCAGTTACAGTACGTGTGTAAGGGTGGCGGTTTTGTCAAATACTATGGCTTAAAAACATGCCACCATCGGATGGAAATCTGACGGTTATGTGGGATTTGCCAGGATTGAGCTCGTGGCGAACAATCGCCCGATATCATTACTAAAAAGAGGTTAAAACATCCGGGGCTATAACTTGCACCGGCTAACCACTAACAATGATACTAACATAGTTGTAAAATGGTCATAGACCGTGTCTACGTGGTGTTTGGAATTATATGCAGAAAAATTAGCAAGATGCCCGTGCATTGCACGGAACATCAAGATGCACAGAAAATGGTCAAAATCCGTGTCTACTGGTCCCCGTCGGATGCTTGCAGCGCGATGACCTGAGTCCGAATTCTATCCTAAACTTTAGCTTTTTATTTTTTCTTAATATATACTTCTTTCGTTACTGTATTGGCAGTGGAACCCACATACTTAGAATACAAGATTAAGGATGGATTTGTTTCGTTTTAACTTTCTGTACGAATCTGTAGCTAGCCTGCAAGTCATGTACACTATACTGACAGTGGAACCCACAGAGTACTTAGAATACAAGATTAAGGATGGATTAACTTTTTATAGAGGGAGAATCATACACGCAGTTAACTCAAATGGATTGGACGTGACACTATTATTCTCCAACGGCAACCGGCAAATTTCCTCTCGTGGGCCGGAGTAGGTTTCTCGGTTTGCATGCAGGTTTAACGGAGGGGTTTGATGGAGGCGAGGAGGCGTGTTCAGCCGGGCGTGCAGCGGACGGCGCAGTACTATTCGATTTGACAGCTACAACTAGTATATTATAAAAAACAAAGAAGAGTAGTAGAGATAGAGATAAGAGTAGTGACTAGGGAGGAGCACCATCTACTGCTTCGTGGGCTACTCATGCGCTCCATTCGGTGGCCGCAACGTCCCCTATAGCCACTCCCCCCCGCGCTCCATTCGGGGGGCGCTGTTGAAATTTGGGGAGCGCACTCTCATGACTGCTGGCAGCGACGACTTCACCGACGATGACTTCTTCCCCGACCTCGGCAACCTCTTCCTCAACGACATGGGCGACAACCTCAATGCCAACGGTGTTGCTCCCGTTGCACCGTATGTGTTTCTGTCCTTCCTGTTCGAAATCATGGTAGAATTCATGTTTCTAGTCTGTGTCCAAGATTCAATCTGTTCATCTACTATGCTAGTCCACATGATTAGTTTAATCTCTGTTATAGCCAACATGATTTATTTTGTGCTTATTCGGAGTAAATCTCGTAGTAACTTGCTCATATATTCAACTGGCGGAATGTCCCCTACAGCCACTCCCGTTTCATGGACGGCCTGGTCGATGCCTCCAAGGAGCCCTTCGTCTACTGCTATGAGTATCCGATGCCATTTTGGGGCTCGCCGGCGGACATCGTGCATCACCTCATGCAGGCGTGCGGCGATCACTACTGGCCCTTGGCGGAGAACATCAAGTACGAGACGTGCTACCCGTTCACCGTGCCGGAGTCGCTAGAGGATCACCGCCACCTGCTAGTCTCGGAGGAGGACGGCAGTGTTTTCCTCTTGATCGTGGGCACCGGCAAGGCCCGCACAGGCCGCCGCCCCGTCTCTGTAGTGTGCATCAGGGGCGACGCTGACACTGACACGAGGCCGATGTACATGTGCATGCTCACTATTACTACCCCTTGGAGGTACGTGGGCGGCGACACTGGCTACGTCAAGCTGACTAGGACTGTGCCGAGCTGGGACCTTCCTGCCGATGTGGGCATGGAAGACGCATGGCATGATTTGACCCCCAACAATGTGCACGGGGACTCCAAGGAGGTTCATCTGGACATGTGCATTACCAACTTAAATGTTGATCATTAGTCTTCACTCAATGTAATCCGCTGTCTAAGTATGTGGAGACTTCCATGCATGATCTTGCTCTATTGGAGTATCGCGCATGAATAAAAGTGTATCCATTTATGGTTTAGTCTAGAATCTACCATGTATGAAATTTTTACTACAGTACTGGTGAAAGACTTATGATGAACCATTTCTTACATCTCCTCTGCCCCCTTCCAAGTCATCTTGATTTAACGCCTCCATCTAGGTGTATAAGGGCATGGTTAATACTTAATAGTATAGCCAACTCTTGACTATAAGAAAGTGCCATGTCATCTGTAGCCAACATGTATAACAATCGATACTCAAAAACTAATTCTTAAAGATCATTTCTTGCAAAGCACAATAAGTGTTATTTCTTCACAAGTTTTGGATGCAGGTTGAACAGTTGAATGCTTTTGTTTGCAAAAGATACTTTTTTATCTATTTCACCCGGATGTTTGTGAGCTCTAGAGATGAAATAATATCCAAAGAAACCTATCGATACCCGTTACAGATGAGATGACCCCCACATCCTTTGTCAAAATAAGCAACTCCCCGATCAATGCATTTCACTGTTCCATGCAATGCACGGGCACCTTACTATAGATTGGTACGACCAAATATTGAACTAACATTATATATAGTACGATAAATGCTAATGCATGTCACCTAAAATTATATCATTGAAAACTATGTTCAAATACGAATCCAATGATATAGTTTTTGTTGACATGCACTAACATTTTGTCAGTTAAATCTTCAGTCAAATTCAATGGGGGACTAATAAACCACGACCGATGTAGTACTAGTGTAGAGGGCGACGCTGCACGCGAGTCTCACCCCGCTCGTGGCGCGACAGTAAAGCCGTCATATCACAAAACCCAACCACTCCCGGTAATAAGTGGCCTGGTACAATAAATGGACAAGCAACCATCACATCCCTCCGTCTTTTTTGCATTTCATCTCCGGTTCATCTCGCACACTCGATCCCTAGCTACTACTCCTAGTATCCCTAGCTACTACTCCTAGGGCCAGTTCTTTTGGCGGCTTAAAAATAAGTCGTCTCTTCCCTGGCTTTTCCTATAAGACTAGTCACAGTGGAGAGTAACATTAAGGCCCTGTTTGGTTCATAAGTCCTAGGACTTTTTCTAGTCCCAACTAAAAAGTCCCTAGTGCCTAAAAAGTCCCTCCATGTTTGTTTCCAGGGACTAAAAAGTCCCTAGTCCCTCCCTGGAGGTTAGTAAATAACCATGTTACCCCTAGTATACAGAAAAATAACAACCAAACAACACCATGGGCCGGCGGGGCAATGGGTGCAGGGAGGGGCATTGTTGGAAAAGTCTCAAAAAGTCCCAAAAAAGACTCTCCTTGAGAGTCTTCTTCATTTAGTCCCAAAAAGCAACTTTTAGTCCCTAGTAGTCCCTCCTGTTTGGTTAAAAAGTCTCTAAGAGGGACTTTTTCTAGTCCCTACACCAAAAAGTCCCTAGAAACAAACACCCCCTAAGGCGCCTCACTCATTTATTTGGGCTTCTAAACTACTACTAGTACCTCCGTCCCGGTTTTTTCGTCACCATTGTAATTTGTGCTAAATTTTGACCAAAGATTTAACTGATAAAATGTTAGTGCATGTGACATGCACTAACATTTCATTAGTTAAATTTATGATCAAAATTTGACACAGATTACAATGGGGACCAATAAACCAGGACGGAGGTAGTAGTTATGGGATTACTAATCTAGAAGCCTAAGAGAACTGGCCCCTGGTACTCCTACTAGTAGTAGTACTCAAGTTGGAATTCCAATTGCACGGCACAACTTGTTAGGCTAGCCATAGTGGGGGTAACTTAGATAGTAACTTAACACACCCCAAGACAATTTTGCTTATGTGGCAAGTATTTAATGAGGAAAGAGGTGCTTGTGGTAACATAATATGTTACTGTAACATAATATGTTACTGTAACATAGCATTTTCCGAGGCAAAATGAGTCTATGAGCTAATAAATGAAGCAACCTATGACACTACTACTATGTTACTTTGCACTATGGAGATAGTAACTTAGACTAGTGTCATATGCATGCCACTAGTATAAGTTACTCCCCACTATGACCAGAGTTAGGCGAAAAATTCAATACAGGGTGTAGGAAGCGGTTTGGGAATTTGCATGCCTTTCCGACCAGTGAGATACTCCGTACAAAGTACGACCGAGAAATAACCACATTGAAGGAAGCTAAAAGTAAACAATCAAAAGAGCATTTTTGCATTTGTTTTGCATTGAATCGTTTCACAAGCTTGACTAGTGCTGTTTTTCTACTTTTACAAAAACCGCATCGTAAAGTTAAAACGTGCATTTGCACATACATAAGTAATAGTAGTACTCCCTCCGCCTAGGTGTATAACATCCGCCTAGGTACGCATTTGAACGTACCTAAGTCTTCCCTCCTTCTTGGTCACGGTGCACAACCAAAGATGACTTATTCACCTGGATGGAGGGAGTAGCACAGTCTGCAAGCATATATAGAGAGAGACGTGTAGTGCGATAGTATATAGGAGTAGTAAAGTTTGTGCTACATGCACGTACTTACAAAATGCGTACGGATACACAAGGTTTCCAAACTTTCCCTTTCACATACTTAATTAAGGCCGCTAATAATTCCTGAACGTTCAGGATTTATCATTTGCGTCCCAAAACTAATGACATCGCCTGACAAAACTAAATTATACTCCTACTAAAAGCCATGGCGCTCGCAGGAGCGCTTGCGGCGCGCCACGAGTGCCCTGATGCGCGGCCGTTTACCAGCGCGCCGACACAACGCCTCTTCCTTAGCCTCGCAACTCGCGAGGTGCTGATTGGCGGCTTGCCGGCGGGCGAGCGCGACCTCACCGGTGTGGTGATCCGGCGCCAACAGGTACTCCTCCTCACTGGAAGCGTGCACCAGGTCCACGTACCGCCAAGCGTAGATGAGGCGCTTGTGCCCGACTGCACTCAGGGCTTTGGCACAGGCGTCCTCCACCACCCTCACGGCCCTCGCACGAGCCTTCTGCCAAAGAGCCAATTGGCTGACTCTCTCGGACGCGACATAGGCCTGCCAGGCAGCTTGTCCCGCGGCGCGCTTCTCTTCCTCGGCCTTCTTCTCCGCCTCTATTTTGGCGCGCTTTGCCGGAGGCAAAGCCTCCCACAAGGCGACATCCATTTCTTTCCAAAGCTCCTCAAGGCTGGGGGGCTCGGCGGGCGGCACATCGTTCTCCTCGTAGCGGGGAGCCGACACGTCCTCCGACGCGTGTGCTGGCGAGATTGGGAACGCCGGTGCGTCCACCTCAACGAGTCGCGGCGAGGAGTGGAACGGCGACGCGTCCTCCTCGACTAGTGGGGCGAGGAACGGAACGGCGACGCGTGACCGTCCGCGCGGTGCAATGAGGGGGGCCTAGTGCTTGGGAGGGGCAATGCCATGGTGGTCGACGTGAGAGGGAGGGGGAGGAGATAGCGATGAACGTGAGCATTCTTCCGAATGCCGTGGGGGGCGCAGTATTTATAGTGAGCAATGGCACACCTATGTAAGATATGGGCTGAGCTGCACTGACTTAACTGCAGGTCCAGTTGCATCACTGACATGTGGGCCAGACCCCTGTTGGGCCCATATGTCAGTGACCCAATGCACCTGTGTCACGACCGGTTTTTCAATAAAATATTTATTGAGAGACCAATCCTTTATACGGACCAGCGAGGAAGAATTCCTTCTCGCTGGTAGACAATATCTTGGTCACAGAAGAAAAATACCAGGAGTACTAAATATAATACAAGGTTGGGCAGAGACTGCCCAACCATTTATTACATGCACGCCGCTAAAACAATACGGCGGATAGGGTGGCAATTACTAACTCACGATAATAACGGTGGTGGAAATATCACCGCGAAGCGAGTGATATGATTCCAGAAGGCTACAGCTCTTCGAGCGTCGGAGTGAGGCTCGAGGAGACTTGTTGCGGGTGGCGGAAGCGTAAAAAATACAAGTGACCAATGTCCAGGATCGCGCAGGACTGACTGGGACTCCTCTAGGCATCGGACGCGCTATCAAACTCTTCATCCAGGAGATCGCCTTCGTCAACATCTGGCCAAATCAACAAGCCAGGTGAGTACTATAAAAGTACTCGCAAGACAGTTCGGACATAAGATATAACAAATGTAAACATGAAGCATATGAACAAGTTAACCGGTGCGATCAGACATAGCGGTAATAAATACTGGGTGCCAAGCGAGGGTCTGAATGACGCCTCGAGCGGAAACTGCAGAATAGTAATACTGGTGCCAAACGAGTGTCTGAAAGACTCCTCGAGCGGAAAATGCGGAATATTAATGCGGGTGCCAAACGAGTGTCTGAAAGACTCCTCGAGCGGAAAATGTGGAATAATAATGCCACAGTCGGGCGTCGGGGCGACACCACATAAAGGGCTTATAACAGAAAGTAATAGACAGTGCATGCCGCAGTCGGATGTCTGAGCGACATCACATAAAGGGCTTATATTTAAAGTAAAAAAACGAGTACACGCCACAGTCGGACGTCTGCGCGACGTCTCATAAAGGGCTTATATCACAACTCTTTAATACAATAGTTCGGGAACATAAATTATCACAAGCATGAGACAAATATAAAGTTAGTCCATCCACAGGAATAACAATAAATCTGAATTTACCACTTGAGCTTGTTCACTGGGGACAAGCTTTCACACAGATAGATATGGATATAATAACCTACACTGCTTGATCGTGGATACGATGATTTGGAAAGAATTGACTCTGCAGAGTTTGCACTTAACCACAGCCAACGGATTTCAGTAGTCACGGGGACTAGTTCCGTCTATGGTGTTTTGGAAGAAACACGTCTAACCAGTACACACCCAGTCCAACCATCTGAAGCCAGGGATCACCCTCGGCAACATTCAAGAAAAACCTTGAGACGGGGAGGCTACAACCTCGCGTAGCATGGGATCAAATTTCTATACGGGCGCTTTAAGGGGGTGCCCCCCCCTCTCGGTCCCAACCGGAAACACCCATGCCCCCTGACCGAATGACTGGCTTTAATCCTGGGCCAAGGTACCATCATCCCGGCCTCTCTGTTTGGTGTGTACACGGAAAGAGGTTACCAACTTACTAAACCGCATCCTGGCAATGAGACATGTGGTAGCACGGAAAGGGGAAAGAACGGTAACACGGCTCCAACCACGTTAACGTCGGAGAAAGTCGGATGACGCAAGGCTGGCATGCTACAACAGTACCACCTTGCTGCCCTTCATGTCACCACATGATTAGGCCATCTCTCATCAGAGATCATCGCAACTTTGGAACATGCGGGAAAAGATCGATAACGTGGCTCCAACCACGTTAACGTCGAAGAAAGTCGGATGACGCAAGGCTGGTATGCTACAACAGTACCACCTTGCTGCCCTTCATGTCACCACATGATTAGGCCACCTCTCATCAGAGGTCATCCCAACTTTGGAACAACCGGGTCGTTGCCTTACAAGCAACGAGGTATTTACCGACGCTCATTTGCCACGCACAAACTCTCACGTGAACATGTAAAACACCTGTCATATCAAATGTTCAAAACATGCTTGCCTGGTTCGGAGAAGTCGGAGTCTAGCTTGGCAAAGTTCGCGGCTCCGTCACCTCTCCCGGAACCTACGGTAATCACGAAACGGGTACTAACGTGAAAACCAACACATGTACATAAACTTTTCCAAATATTTTTCAAATAAATCCCATAAAAAACTAGACAAAATGTGAAGATTGTCAGAAAAAGAATCACTCAAAAATACCTTTTCATTTAAAAGTTATAAATGTTTCTATCCAGGGACTTATCTGTAATGAAACAGAAAAGTTCCAGGGTTTTAACTGAGAAAACAGAAAACGCTTCGGTTGGGAATGCGCAAGCGCAAAGGAGAAAACGTATTCTGCTCGAAGGCGCCAACAGAAAACGGTTCGCGAATAAAAGAACAGAGGCTGACACGCGGGGTCGACATGTCAGGTTTGAAAAGCTCGCCGGCGCCCGAAGACTGCGGTGGACGCCGGCGTCGAACCACGGCGAGTTAGGAGGAACGGAGGGTACCAAGAGCTTCAGCGTCCTCTTCCGCGTCGGTGGGTGGTGGACTCGTCCAACGGGGAGCACCACGTCGACGGCGACACTTTCTTCGGCGGACGGCGGCTCGGGTGAGGATGGGGAACTCCGGTGGAGGGCTGCAAGCTTCAAATTGAAGTGAGGGTCAGAAAGAGGGATGCATGGTGAAGCTACTGGCAAGAGAATGGAGGCGGAGAAGCACACACAGGGGCGAATCGGGCTGGATCCCGTGGCGGGTCGCGGCGGCCGGAGTCGAGGAAGGAGACCTCTTCGGGGCTCTTCCAGTGGCTAGGCGTGCTCTAGGGGGAGTGCAGGGCTGGTGGGTGCTCGAGTTGAAGCTCGGGGCCTCTATTTATAGGCAGATCGACGGGGTGGCCGTGAACGGAGAATCTCCGGCGAGCGATTACGGCGGAGCAGTGGATTGGCAGGGGGTTTGAGCGGCCGGGCAGCATCAGTGGAGGTTACTGGATTCGTTTTGCAGCTAAACGGGGTCGGTCTTGGCGTAATGGCGTCGGTCCACGATGAGGTGACCGCACGGGCTCAACAGCGGCAGAGAGCGCGCTCCGCGCCCTACGGTTCACGACGAGAGCGGCAGCGCGTTCGGGGGAGTGGAAGGCCACGCGGCGAGCTCCGGTGGTTTGGGCGGCGCTGGGTGGCGTCGTCGGCGCCGTGTCTCCCGCTGGCGTCCGCAAAGCCGCCGCCGGCGTCGGTCACGGGGCGGCGCACCTTCTGCTGCTCGTCGCCCACGCCCGCAAGGCGCCAGGCGTTCGTGCGGTGCAGGAACAAGGGGGCGGGGACGAGGAGCAAGACGACGCGGTGGCACTGGCGAGATCGACGTCCTCCTCTGAAGAAAACGACAGCAGCCGCTGACTGAATCTCTGAACTTTCTGAACTTTGACAAAGACAGTGCACTGCAGGTGTTCGACAGAAGGTTTTGGCTATGAGATCAATTTTTCTGGAGCTGTAACTTGGTGAGATGACCACTCAAAGCACCCAGAGGCTGCCTGATTTTACTTGGAATTTTTGGAGAATGTTTGGAATGAATTCCACCAAATTTGACAAATCTGGTCCAAACTTGCAGCAAGTATAGTTTGAAGATTTTGAACTGAAGACCAGTGGATCTTCATGGTTCTAGGTTGAGGGTACAAAGGACCAGGGAGGAGAGTTGGTTTGGGGGCAAAAATCAAAACAGAAGTTGGAGTTCCTTTGTAAATCTCCAAGTGGTAGAATAGAAGACAGAAATTTGTTTGAATATAATTTGAATGGAAATAATCACATGGGGAGGTTCAACTTGCTGGATTTGATGCAAATCATGATCCACAGGTGAGGGAGTGGTTAGGAGAGAGGATTTGCACTAATGCCATGGCAAGAAGGAATTGTTGAAAGTGGCAAAGGATTTTCCAAAAGCCATAGTGCAAATTCAAAAAGGTTTTCAAAAGTTATTTTCCCCAAAAGAAAAACATTTTGTCTTGAGCCCAAATGAAAGGCAAGAACTTCCAAGACCAAAGGTAGATCTTGGGTGAATCCAAATAAAACTTTTGCCATAAGGAAAAATATTTGAGAGTGAGAGTTCTCTTAAAGGAAAAATTTAAATCACTCCCCTCAAGTCAAATAGAAATCTTTTGAAAAATCCAAATAAAAACTTGGGTGTCACAACCTGCAGTTAAGTAACTGAAGCAGCGTCCCGTAAGATATGTTGCGTGATTAACATAACAACTACGTGGGCATATTGGTTGGAGTAAATTACGGGGGAGGGAAGGGGTGGAAATATTGTTGGTCTCAACAGATTGGACGAGCGCGGGGGGAGGAGAGTCATGCATGCAGATTTTTTCCACACGGGGTGGAGTGGTGGGACCGCGTGGTGTGGAGGGCTGGATGAACAGTAGACGGTGGAGGGGTGCCCGTGGAGGGGTGGTTGAACAAGACCCCGTGGTGTGGAGGGCTGGATGAACAGTAGCCGTGGAGGGCTGGATGAACAGGACCCCGTGGTGTGGAGGGCTGGATGAACAG